>NW_019104086.1:0-156138 GCF_001856785.1 Myzus persicae | reverse complement strand
GCAATAGGTAACGTAAAAATCTCCAAGACATTCAATGATGTTGATCAGAGTTTAAGAACAGTCAGTTTCTCTTTGAAAACCAGTTTGAAACAAACTGTCAGTGACTTGGTTACCAAAGTGATTCCGTTAGCTAAAGATTTTCTAACAACTGCAGAAAACCTTAAGGAATTGTACAAGAATGGTCCTCAGTCCACACACAAAATGTTATCCAACATTTTAGAAAATGAGTCCACCGTTCCAGATTCGGCTAAAGATGTATTGAAACTTATTTCCCCACAATTTGACGTGGATGAATTAATCAATAATATATTTGACAAACCTTTCAATACAAAAACATTGAAGGAGAAAAAGGCCAAAGCTCAAAGAAAACTTATTGATCTGTCAAAGCACATGGACATCGCAATAAGCAATATCGACTGTTTTATTCTGTCTGCCATGTCTGCGGTAGGCATAGGAGCGGACACCTTAAAACTGCTGAAATCTGGTAGAGTGATTATGAGTGATAAACATCCTAGAGCAAAGGCACTGAGAGACGCCGTGGGAATAATTAAATCAGGAAAAAAAATCCGAAATAATGACAAAGGGTTTGCACCAACGTCGACATCTGATGGCGCTACTGAAAAAGACGAAGATGATGATGATGAGGATCCAGACGCAGTTGCTCAGAAAGATGAAGAATTTTTAAAAACTGTACCTGACCTAGACGATATACCTGTACCAAAAAAAGTCAAAAACAAGAGACAGTCGTTGGGTGTAATTGTTGTGCATCCAGACAAACAGATTGAGTACAAAGAAGTGAAAGACACTTCACAACTGAAACAATTTGTTGGAGAGCAGACAAAAAAATACAAATGGCAATCCAAAATTAAACATCCCAAATTTTTAAAACTTAATAGTAAACAATTAATCAACAATATGGTTGAGGATGTTAAGAAAAAGGCTGAGAGAAATGGAATGAGCAAAAAAGAAATGGTACAAGAAATAATAAATAATTTGAAGAGTAATTGAACGTAGGTATTTAAGATTAGAAGTTTTAACGAATGTTTTTTTATTATTATTTATAGAAATGCTGTTATTACTTTAAAGAGTTTATAAAATTTGTATTTAATAATTTTAATATTTTTAACTCTTAGTTCATAATGAAATCGTTAAAAATATACAATTTTTGTATGAAAAATAATTCGTTTATTATATAATTGATATTTTATTTTAAAATTTGTCACGGCTTTTAATTATTTTAGTATTGAAGTAGCCATAATATAGTATATGATTGTATACTAATTAAAACCATTCAAGTCAATATTCTTTGTTTATACTTGATAGTTGTTATTAAAATTGTATCTTTGTCGAAGACAAATATTATGTGCTTATTGGTAGGAGTCCAATAGTGACATGGGAAAAACATTATTTTGTGTTTATAATTATGATTTGATGTCTAAGAAGAAATACCCCGTAAGTAAAAAAAGTAATTGTATGATCTTAGTTATCAGAAAAAATAATCCAAATGTTAATCATAATATACATATACTTATAAAAAAAATTATTTCCAATGAGAATATCAAATACTGTGCAAATCAGTAATAAATATTTTGACAGAAATATCACTTACTTCAATGTAGATCATTTTTACTTGTATTATTATAATAATATTTTACTTATTTTTATCGTATTTACATTTGTATCGGATATGCACTTTTCATGATTAACCCTTTACCTACATTTGAGTGACTAAAATACCACGAAGTAATCGTTTTCTATTCAACTCTCAAGAATCGATACAACTACATTTACCGTTTAAACTTTTAATCTTCAATGACCATAAATTAAACAATTTCAGATTGGATTCAAAGAATAAAGTTAAGCAGTGGGAATATAAAATAAATGAGAAACACAAATATTTTATTAAAGTACGATTCAAATGCTCCCGAGACGTCATATTAGCCGGTGGAGGTGTTAAATATTATATATTTCACACTTATGGTCAACTACGCATTTTTAGTTATGCTATATAGAAATTAAATTATACAAAATAAGTTATTAGTGACATCAAAGTTAAAAAGTGAGCCATCTCTAGATACTTGGCAGATGTGAATCATCAAAATTATTTTGTACAGAAAATTAGAAAATAGGCATGAAAATTGAAAAAATAGTTTATTAAAGAAAATAATCATGGCATAATCAAAAATAAAATGTTAGAATTGTTTTTTTAAAAAAAATCTTTAATTTAAAGGATCGTTTAAATATTTTTGACGAATAGTGTTAAAATTCAAACCTTATAGATGCTCAAATTAATGTAAATTAAATCTCAACTTCTTTTTTTTAATTTCCACTAACAACAACTTATATGAGGGATATTGTATTACATTTTTAAGGTTTTTGACCGAGTGATAACTTTGCTTATAGGTTTATATATGGCTTAAAATGAGTCAAAACATTTTTCAAATGTTATGGTGTATATGAAATGTTCATACGGTAATTTATACTGAAGTGAATAAGCATTTCCTCATCAAGCGCCACTTAGCGCCTGACAGCCAGACCGCATTTTTTATATCTGCAACTAGTAGGAACTATAATAATATTATGATTAATTCCAAAAAATAAATTAATTTTTTATTTTAAATTTTTCAAACTATTTTGGTATAAACTAATTGTCGCTATTAAATAAAATAAATAAATAAATAAGTCAGTTCTAACAGGAACTCTTATTTGATTGCATTTTTTTTACTTTTGGACATTTTGAACGTGGTTTTTAAAATACTAGGATCAAAGTGGTTTAGCGGTGCGCTATCTGTGGTACACTGTTCATCGTCGTCTAATTGGCCAATCAGAGGAACTCGATCGGTCACATTCAATTGAGGAGCCACCAAATTCATGAAAAACTGAAAAACACACAAAAGCTGTTATATTCTGTTTTATGCGTTCAATAACTGTACAATTTTATAAGTAGATAGTCGAAATCAATTACTAAGATATAAAATATGTATGATATCTTAATGTAGTTATATCTTAGTCCATGGTTGGAAATTACAATGATACAATTCAGGTTATAAATAATTTATAACAATATGCATATTATATTCGTCCGATTAATACCGCTGTGCCAAGCACCGCAAATGCAAATTAAAAAAATTGGAAATATTATGTAGGCTGTGCAAACAAAAAAAGATTGAAATTACGTCAATAGTTTATTGTTTTTTATAATAAATAATAGGTAATAATCTAGGTTATTAACCTAAGAACTTATTACCTCTCCG
Source organism: Myzus persicae (assembly GCF_001856785.1). Lineage (NCBI taxonomy): Eukaryota > Metazoa > Arthropoda > Insecta > Hemiptera > Aphididae > Myzus > Myzus persicae. Next base: position 152,884 of record NW_019104086.1, on the reverse strand, counting down.
ATAGACGTGAGACCCATATCGGTGAATTTGAGTTGCCAGTGGGGCAGGCCCATGTGCACCAGCGCCTTTCTGAAATAGTTGCTGAAGTTCGGCGCGAGCAAGTGCCAGCGGTACGTGGTGTCCAGTAGCCAGACTGACGCGACGCTGGGCTCTTCGCGCGGATGGACGTCCGGCCGGTTCGCTGCCGCAGATGCCGATGCCGCCGCACGGCCGTCAAGGTACACCAGGCATACGTGGCCCACGTCCGAACTCGAGTCCAGCTCGAATATCTTCGAGTTCTCCGTGAAGTCCGGCGTGTTCCTGTCGGACAGCCGGTCCAGTAACTGCAGGTCACGCATCACGTTTACATTGACAGTGTCCGATTTGACGTCGCACAGCCTGACCAGGTCGGACAGCGGGTTCACGGTGATGTTTCCGATGGGCAAGTTGGACGCACCGCCAACCGCAGCAGCCGTCGCGTCAGACGTGATGCCTGCAAGGAACATAAATGTATTGGTATTACTAAGATAAAGAGACGAGAAGTAACCAGAACCTTGTTTTATTATCATTGGTACCAAATGGAATAGGTACAATGTACATAGGTACTATACTACGTCTGATTATACAATTCATAATTATTTTATAATGTTTCATGTAAGCATAAGTAATCAATTCTTATTCCCATGAAAAGAATTATGAATTTATTATGTAATACCGTGATATTTGTTAGATAGCTTATTAATTAAAACGGATTTCTTCAATTGCTCAGCATCTCAGAAAATATTTCAAAAAAAATTCCAACAATGAAATGTATAGTCACGACTTCTTAAGGGAGAATGAACCATCACCTCAATCCTCTTTAATATCACCATTAAATACCCACCAGTCTCACCTGAAAAACAAAACCAATATCAATCAAAAACCAACAAAATAACAACAACTACACGTCTACACAATATTAAACTCTTCTAGATTTCCGGACACTCAAACATCATTGTAAACGAGCTCGCTGATCTCGCAGCCAAAACCACAATCACCCCTCTACTATCATCGTTCACACAAATAACTTCATTCGAGGACATACGAATGCTTATAACAAATAAATGCCAACTAAGTCTGCACTAGAAAAGGACATCCTACTCCACTAAACCGAATCACATCAAGCATAACACCGACATTTTTGGACATTCCCTATCAAAATACCCATAAAATGTGAAGTTATTAGTTTAGTTATTATTAATAAGACGTAATATACTAATATCTAGAATTGCTCATGTAATATGGGTATTTTGAGATGTATAAAAGCATTATTATTATGTATTTTTCGTCAGAGAGACTAAGTAGTAAGTACTTACTACTTCACGGCTCACGCACACGAATACAGCCAATACAGGTCCGGGATTGCTATTTAAGTAGTAATTTTATTCACAGCCAATTCCGCCTACTCTATTTTTAGACCGATCCAACTATATTGATAACCGTTAGCAAAAATGATTGGTTATTACAATAATATTATTCTATGAAACGTTTTTCACACACTAGATAATTCATAACATTACTATTTTTGTATAATGGTAAATGGATCGTTAATCGTTATTCGGACCTGGAGTGTATAAATAATGTATAGTGTATGATACTTTTGTGCTCTTAATCGTGAATGAAGTCTCCACCGTCCGCTGTAGTTAACTCATTTTAAAAGTTTAATAAATTATACAATCCTTTTTGTATAATCTTTTTATTTAAAATGAAACCAGTTTAAAAAAAAAGGAGGAGCTGCTCTATAAAAAGAAAAAAAGAAAAAGCAGTTATTGGAAGTCAGTAAGAAATGTGCAAAATTAAATTCATTTTTTTCAATGGATGCTTCAGGTTCAGGTATAGGTACAAGGTACCAATTGGTTATTTATTTAACTATTATATTTATTATTTAGGAAGTACTCTAGTTGGTATTTTGTAATCTAGTCATCCAAATTAATCTTAATTTAATTAATCCAAATTAAACAGTTAACTAAATAAATAGTGTACCAATAGCCAAGTGCCGAAGTAAGTGGTGTGTAGATTATTTTTTATTTAAGGTACGGTTTCCCTGCAACGTCAGACGCGAGAACAGCATGGCTGCGTCGGACGCGGCGTCTAGACGCAACCTACGTCCAGACCGGTAGTGACGCTTGACGCTGCGTCTAGACGCTGCAGGGAAACCGTACCTTTAGGAGTCTAAACAAAATATAATAATCTAACCTAGTACAGTATATAGAACATAGTAGTACTTAAGTACTATTACATAATATAATTAGATTAATAAATAATTATAAAATAAATTGGTAGTGTTTGTGGGGAGGGGGTAGAACATAAGCTCAGCCATCCCCTACACCCTACCCCCCACCACTATAGTAATGCTTATAGGCTATAAGGTAAACATTGCTATGTGGCCTGGGTAATAAATTTTCCCGGCCTGAATTTTTCTCCTAGGCCGTTCCTGGACGTAAGTCACAAAATATCACTGCAAATTGTGATAATGAGTGAAATACGTGTTATCAAATGATAGACGGACCATGTGTGGACATTTGCAAAAAAAATATTCAATTTTACCACTGTAAATAGTCAGTATGAAAGAGTATCACTAGCTGATAGCGTAAAAACGGTTTTTTCTTCTTTTATCAGAATTACCTTTTATGTACTTACGTCGTTTCTCATATAGGTGGTTCATAATTCATATAACCTACACCCTACTGAGAAAACCTTTGTGACCGGCTAAACTTGAATTGCGGGGTTACAGTTTTATATACAATAGCATTGATTTTACAGCATATTTTAAAATTAATAAAAATAGTAGTAATATATACCAACGTAGACACAAACACAATAAAAAATACGGTTAGGCGTATCCTAACTTTGTGAATTTGGAATTACATTCGCCTGTAGATGACAATATGACATTGATATACCTAATATAGTAATGTTAATATCTTACATGAATATATGCCATATGCCAGGGGTGGCCAAACTTCTTTGGTCACAATCTACTAAAAATATACTTCACCTTTGGGCTTTGAGGACTGATGGCCATAGAACAATTTTGTTATTATTAAATAACTATAATTATTAAGAAACATACTTGCATAAAGTGTATATGAACATACAAGAAGTATTATAAACTAATTACTAGTTACTAAAAAATACTCGTGACATAATAATTAATAATAATTTCTAAAATCTGATTACTTAAGTCTAATTACCATACCTATTATTTTGTTAATCTGGGCATTGTTGAAGTGTGGCATTGCATATCGTTGACCAATTGATCGTTATTGACATACGAAACCAGAATAAATGATAAAAACTAAACAGAAAAGCTTATCGAAAATTTTTTCTCTACTAACTCGATTAATTTTCGTGCGCATGTCCCTAAAAATAAATTCTTACATGATCGACTTTGAAATGGTCCGCGGTCGACCAATCGATCTCGATCGACCGTTTGGCCACCCCTGCTATATGCTATTAAAAACAGTAATGATATCACAACTTATATTAAATTACACCACTTAATCAAAAATCAAAAATGTTTACAAACATAATTTGTTGGTGGCTCTAAGCAAAGTTAAGTTTGGGATTCAAAATTATGAAATAGTTCTTGAATGAATGTATTACAACTATTACAAATACCACCAATTAAAAAAAAATTATTTGTACATTTAATAATTAAAAATAATATACAATAATGTGCTTTAATATTACACAATATTATGTTTATAATTATGTTGTAGGTACACGTATTGTCTATGGTCATAATATTTTATTTAACGCGCAATCGGTCTATGATTTTCTAGGCCAATAATGTCAACAGAAAAAAAACTCAAAAAATGCCAAAAGAACCGTATTTTAGGGATATTTACCTTCGACTCTGTACGACCAAGTCAACTTGAACCCGTCGCACGACGCGTAAAACGACCTGACGTCGTCCGGCAGCAAACATCCGTTCCGCTGCTCCCACAAGCTTATTTTGGCCTTGTCACACGGCAGACTCTGTTTGACCGTCAGGTTTCTCACTCCGGCAGTGTTTTCTGCAACAAATCGAAGGCATTGTAATCGAAAATAAGGGATACCTATTACCTATATAATAATTAAAAAATCGGTTTGTTTTGTCACACAAGCTCAGCTTGCTCGTGCACCCTGCTTCTGCAAACGGGGACCGTCCAATCGATGGAACCACGTTAACATATTATTTGGTTGTATAACACAACTTGGTTCGTGAAAAAAATGACCAAACAAAATACGGTGCTGTTATATTATATTTGTATCTTGATTTTAGCAACGTCATATTTTATAGTTTAAGCTCTACCGAGGGTGTTTGGAGTTTGCTGACATGCGTTAGGAGGGAGGGTCATAATTTCCATCTAGTAATAAAAATCAAAATGTTTAAAATATTTATTTTGTAATATTTCATATTACCTACGTTATATTCTATGCACTTAACATTGTTTTCCAAATCTAGTTACGCACTGCTAGTTTTATAACATACGTTTCATATATATTAATTGCATGTATTTATAATGTTATGCAACTTTTTTTATTAACAAAACCAAACTTACTACACATTTGCTGATGTATCTTCAAAACTTTTAAGCTTTTTATCGTAATTTTTTTTTAAAGCTATTTCATTTTTCTATTAACTAACAAACACACTAGAAATGGACAAATTATTTTTATTAATTTTTTTAAAAATATAAAAAAGTTGACAAAAAGTATTATTTTTGAAAGGAAATAGGGTATAACTCCAAATAACTACGTATTCACTAGTAGGTATTTATGAATCTGCCGAATAATTTATCAATAGACAATAATTAATAATTACTGGACAACGAGCTTCAATAAGGCATATAACTATGTAAGTACTCACAACTCACAAAGAAGTAAGATTTACGAAACCAAAATATCAAGGGTAGGTATTCTAGATATTATTCTTAGAATAATAAAATAAAAATAAAAACTGTAAAGTACCTAACTACGGCGTCATTCACAGTTAAACGAGATATTTTTTTTATTAAATGCTAGTTTTTATCAACTTTTTTGGTTTTTTAATATTTAAATATAGGTAGGTCAATATACCAAGGTGTCTGGATACAAAATATTTAGGTAGATAATCAAAAATGTAATATGCTTACAAATAATATTAGATGCTCATAGATGGTTGCCTGGTTACAGGTTACTGTTACGTATTAAAATATTAGATTACCTACCTACATAGGTACCTATTGGCCTTTTGCACAAGGCATATTGTTAAGTCAATACAAATGATTTTCATTTACTTTTTAGGTGTAATGACTACCTAGATATATGTTTCACTATTAGGGTGAAAAATCTAAAAGGTGGTTTTATTCAAATCTAAAATCTAGATCTTTCATTAATTTCTAGAGTCGACCCTTGCTTTAATATAATAATATAGTATTGCTATTCGAAGACGTGTAAATACCTATGTAAAATATAAATACTCGATTGACAATTACTGTTTCCTATACACAAAAAACATTTTGACTATTTTTTATCGTAAAAATGCTGTGATCATTTTTTAAAATTTTAAATGTATTATATTAAAATTATTTATCGAGTAAGTAACCCCAAGTAGTAGATACCTTTAAATCTAGTTGCGGCTAATTCCAATCATTCCAATTATAATTTGCATTCCAAAAGAAAAATCACAAAGTCTCTCGATAAATTCATGATTTTAGAATTTAAAATATTGTTGTACATTAAAGGGACATCGTATCCGCATGAATTTATTATGTTATATAAATTATTAATTATTATACTTGTCTCCGTCTTACACACGACATGGCAAATTTCCGTTCACCAATTTCAATGGTGTGCTGTTAGTTTTGATATTCTAGTGAATTGGTAAGAACATTATCTGTGTTCTCTCGACCGGTTTTTTACAATATTTAAATTTTAAAGTGAATTATAAGCATTTTTACTAGTACCTAGTATTAGTTCCCCCCTCCACCCCAAATTCCAATAGGTGTAAATGCATAAGCGCCAAGCGGTTCCTAAACGATGAAAACATTGTATAAGCCTCATAGTAATATGTATGTATATTATGCTTGTACGTCATAATTTTAGTTAGATCACAAAATGTTTTTTATTGATTAGCTATTTTATTATTTTAAATAACTAGTTGTGTAATATTTGAATAAATATCGATTTAAAATAAAACTACATCGTTTACGATCGTATGATAAAATGAAAATATTTCTATGCCTATATGGTACCTGGGTTAGGTTAGGTTAGGTTCAATAAATTCATTTATTTACCTACGTGGTACTTAACTGGTACGTGGTTATCTAGTTTTTATTTACGATAAGGATTGGACGGTGAGGGACGCAATTCGTATATTTTAGGAGGTAACTATGTAGTATTGTGCGCCGTATGGGCTACAAGCTGTCCCACAGTAGGTTAAGTAGATTCTATCCTGCAGAGTAGGATATATATATATATACTATACGTCTATACGTAATACACTAATACTTATATAGGTACCACTGAAGTTCACATAGGTAGGTACTTACCTACCAGCACTTACAAGTTTCAAGTCTATACACGATACACATAGGTATTTATATTGTATGAATGTCAACAGTGGGCTGTACGCCTACGCGTAAAAATCGGTGGGTGTCGTACCTATATATTAGAGTGGGACCCCAAATACACGTAAAATATAAGTTATAACGATCGTAAATCGTATTTTAATGCTTTGCAGGCTTTCGAAACTCACCGAGAACGGTCAACAGACCCAAAGTGACTTGGTCGTTGAACAAATCCGAAGTGACCAAATCCAGCTTATTGTTATTCGCCATGTCGCGGAGGACGCGCTGTCGAGCAGCAGAGACGGCAACAACTTTTACAGCTTTACTGTGGGTACCTATGCATAGACGTACAGTTATTATCGGCTGTGCGGGTTGTTAGGGCAACGACACTAAAATAATTGCCATCAACAACCCCAGCCACACAAAACGACGATAATAATCTATAATAGCTACTATATTGTTAATAATATTATGGGCGAAGGAACGATACAGAGGTAAACAAATACACGTACATTTTGGATGACGCTTGTGTGAATTTATTCTTTAAAACGCGTAGGTAGGACTTATCGGTAAGTTTATCAGACTGACGATAATAATGTTATTTTTCATAAAAAGTGATCCAAATTACATTTTGTTAAATATACATATATCAAAGATGGAAATACATTTTACATACTAAGAAATCTTCAGTTATCATGTAGGCACACAAGTCAAAAATGTAATTATGCATATTATTCACATTTTTAGGCAGTATAAATATAAAAATGAACAACAAAAAATTTAACTAAATAAGCTAAAAAACAATATTCAGTCCTATAACTAATCCATTGACATTATTGCCATATTCAAGCATTTCTATGGTAACAAACACCATGAAGTTAATAGCAGTTTTCAAAGATGTTATGTTTATAATATATTATAAATATATTTTTAAAAAATAATAATAAATGATAAATGTTTAAAAAAAATGTAAATTAATATTACACTGAGTAAGTAGTAAATACATATTTAAAAACAGATTACAATTAAAATTGTATTTTCAAAACTTAAAAAATCAAATAAACTAAACAATTTGTATGGTTTTTGGTATAAATTGGAAGCCACAATATACACTTACAACAATTTATTAATAAAAATAATAGTTTATTATGAACCCCAGGTTCATTTTTAACATATTATAATGTACAGCATATAAATAATATGAATTCAAATTTAACACAAAACACAGTGAAGGCAAGAATGGAAAAAATTACTAGTAATAAAACAATAAACAAATAAATAAAGAATTTAACCAATTTGCAGAACACAATAGTTCAATGATATGATCGTTCAAAGTTTTATCGGCAAGTTTTTTGTTTTTTCTAATACATAAGCAGTGAAACGTTTTAAAAATTTTGGATATTCTCGTTTATACACTGCCCTGAGAACGGAAGATGGTGCCCAACCGCCAGGATTCACTGTAAAAAAAAACAATTAACACAACTTTATATTAATTGAGTTCAATAGTATACTATGCTGTATTATGGATAAAAAACCAACAATTTAACTTTTCGGCATAATCAAGTTGCAAAGTCTATTATATTGTACAAATTTATATTAGACACTTAAATTATTTAAGGTTAGATGTAAAAACATTTATTACTCCGATTTTTTAAACGACCAAACAGAGCTCATCCTAGTCTCATACTAATTATATTGTATTGTATTATATATATATATAAGAATACTATATAATATGTAACATAAAATGAAGAAATATACATAAACCATTCTACGCCACCATGTAATAAAACTATGTGCCTGCACATAAATTGTCTACATCTTGAGACCAGGAGCCTTTTAGAGGCTAATCTTAACATAGTACGGTTGTATATTAGGCTAGAGTAGTATAATATTTCTTAATTTTGAAGGTTTTTCTAAAACTAATACCAATGAAAAAATCTACGAAATAAATAATTTGTTTATAATTGAATACATATATTTAGATATTCTTGATTTTATACTATAAATTTAAAAATTCTAAAACCTCAAAATATTTTATATAGCCGAAAGTCTTATTAGTAAAATTGGTATTTTTAAATCTTAGCTACAATAATGTTAAATATAACTCTACTGAAATCTATAGTATTGTAAATATAAAATTATTATGTTCTTACCAACAGCACAATAGGTAATTTTACATGTAATATCATCTCGTTTTATCTCACGACCCTTTGCTGCGGGAGATATGATTGTTTGACCCATCAGAATAATAGTCAGATAAATACGAACTTGTTTACCTCCATTAGGCTGAAAATAAATAAAATATGAATATTAACAATTTCAATAATCTACTGAATGTTCTCATAAAATGTATTTACTTTCTAAAATATGATAATAAATTTAGTAATGTAACAAGTTAATACTGATCAAGAACAAAATAAATGAAATACTAATATAACATAAGGAACTTTTTTAATATCTTAATAACATACAGGATGTGATGGTAATTCTACCGAACTGTTGACAGTTGCCCACATGTGAGGACTGTCTTCAGACTTATTCTCTTCATCAGGAACATGTGTAAGATGTGACCAAAACGTAGCATCACGTTGTGCTGCAGGCCAAATGCGTTTGTGTATCTGATGGAATAATATTGTGTCTTCAGCAATTTTATCAATGACATTCATTGTTTCTAATGTACCTGGAGATAATATTTTTTAGCTTTCAGTTATGAAATTTGTAAATTACAATACTATTATACCTTCCCAATCATATCTGTACTCAGGATAAAAAAAGTAATGACACAATTCTCGACCTGTGATTCCTTTCACTTGATGAGTTGCTTTCAGAGGATCAACAACTAATCCATCTTCTTCGACTTCTCTTCGGTACATCTTCATTTCCCCATCTTCGACAAATAATTGCCAAGCTCCTTTGCCAAGGCCCATACGAGCTGATCTAATTTGTTCAGCAACTACTCGTTCGATCTTAACACACACAATTATAGGTAAACTCAATTTCATGGTTGAATTTTAATTTAAAATTTAATACAAAAATAAATAAAATACAATTTTAGAAATGTATAATATCAAACAGTGACCTTACTTCTGGCCAATATGCATGTTTCAAAGAAGCATTTGTGGCAGCAGCTCTTATCAGCTCACCCCAATTGGTTTGAGCTGTTTGAACATTATTTTTAGTACACTGCAGTAACTGATCTTTTCTTTGTTTAGCATCCTCAGCAGAATTATCATTGGATGATTCAACAGCGTCATAAAATTCATCTTCAGCCAAAGTAGAATGTTCCTGCATAGTTGAACAAATAATTTATTAGTGAGCTAAGAAAGCAATAGTTGCAAACAAAATTATCAAAATAATATATGATCAAGCTTTTTAATTTATACTCATAATAGATACTATACTTGAATTTTAATTTAAAACAAGTCACAAAAAACAGTTTTTAATTTGTTCAACAAAAAAATTCATAATTTATAAACTTTTTAAAATAAATAAATAATAATATTGGATTGTCATAATTTTTTGCTTAGAAAGTTGGTACAATAAAAATTAAAAATTTAGCCACATTATTTTTTAATTAATTCTAATGAAGAAATCATTAATACATTATATTATGTTAATCTACATAGTTTATGAATAATAAAATACATAAAAACATAATATTGAAACATTTTTAATGTAAGATATTCATAAATGCATTATTTATAATTTATACACTATCAATATTTTAGATTCTGAATGTATTGGTTGTACATGATATATTATTTTTTGTCTGAGGATACTTTTTATAACAAGAAAAAATGATTCATTTGTTGTTAGTGAAAATTCATTTCAATATTAAATCATAATATTATAAAATTTTACCTTTTTAACAATGGAACTCATAATAAACTTAGCACAAAAACTGGCAACTTAAAAAAATTAAATGATTGAATTTAGTCTATAACATTTAATGCTAAGTCAATGTAAGGTACTGATTAAAAGTAATAACTAATAATTGACTAAAATGTAGAAGTACCAATTCAAAATTGTTTATCTTAATACAATTTCATATCTACTTTTATCATATACATATTGATAATACAATATTTGGACTATGACCAGTTCAGTAAATATGACCTCGTTAAAACATAAGTTCATTATGAACATTTAACAATACATTTATTTTGTAAACATTAGTTGTTATAGATACATTTTTAAATCATTTTTCTAAGTACTTGTAATATTAATATTTATTATGATATTGAATTAATTTACTAATGCCTATTAACTATGATAGGTATATTGTTTGGGAATTTTTACTGATAATGAAATTGGATGATTTATATTGAAATAGTTGAAAAACCTAAACAGATAGTTGATTAATAATTATACATACCGTTAAATCAGCTCCAGCAAGTACCTGGGCTCTTTCTTGATCTGTGAGCCCATCAACTAGAGATAATGTCCGTACTACTTCTTCTAAATCTTTCCGGTTGTTTATTTCTTTTTCCAGCATAGACTCCCAAGCTGTCTCTCTTTGATTCATAACCTGGAAAAATATAGATATTTAAATAATAAGTAAATGCAATTTTCTGTATATTACATACTTCAATACAATGTTTTAAAATTTCTAAGATTCCAGATGACGTGGCTTTAAATGCTACCGCTTCACCTTTGAAATCTAAAGCTTCACATGTATACTTTTGATAGGATTCGTTTTTTGATACACCTTCTAGAAAAAAACAAAATAGACTAAACACTATTGATAAAAAGTATTGGTAACATAAAAAAAACCATTTAAATTAATATAGACAGTTGATACTTGATACACATGTACATATAAATAAGTGCATTACCAAACTAATAAATATTGTTACTTGCTAAGGTTTTAAGTTCAACAAATAGAATAAATAAGTAGGTACCAAATCTTAATGCACATGCCTAAACAAAATGGTTTGAATTGGTTTATGAGTAGAAACGTGTTATAAAATAATTTATAGTAGGTACAATAAAACAAAGTCATCAATTAGTTTTACCAATCACCTAAACATTTGTTTATTTTAAGAAAATATTAAAATTATTTTTGGTAAACATTTTGTTTGAATGCAAGCTGACTCTGAAATTAATACCTAAAAACTTACTATTTATATTCTATAAATTAAAGTAAAACCTCTTAACAATTGTAGTTATTTTTACTAATTTATATAATTTAATTAGAAGTATTTGTTTCATAACAATAACTCATTAATTGTAATAATACGCATTGACCTATATTGTGAAGTTTTTTTAAATTTTTAACCATTTTTAATAATCATAAATATAAGAACACATAATACCTATTACAGTTGTTTATATTCACGTAACAATAATTTAATCAGTTTTTCTACAGGTGACAAATTACAATTATTTAATGTAAAATGTAGATATTATATATATACATTAAATAATATATAATAATAAGGATAAACAGAATTTTAAAAACAAATTATTATTTACTATTTGTATACTAAAACTGAATGCATGAAGTTAAGCAAGAGATTAGACATTTAAAATTAAATGCAATATATTCTTTAAAAATGAATTGTAAACCATACTTAAACTATTGATAACGTGTTTAAAACACCATGGCCAACAGAATGTGTGTGGTAATAATTAGTTAAAAGGTTAAACATGAATATATTATTTATAGACAATATTGTCTGCTAGTTGCTCAGTTATTTATTGAAAATTAAATACACATTCATAAGAATAAAACCACAATATACTTTAAAATGCTACAATACAAACAGGGCCATCCCTAGCGGGGGGAGAGACACCTCTCCACGATTTGGTCAGTTGGCACATTTGATATTTGGCCAAGAAGTCGGCAATTTAACAAAACCTAATAATCTATTAAAGAATTATTATTTATGAGACAAAAGAAAAAATCATTATTTTTCAATGAATAATTTTATTATCGTAGGCTTTTATAAAATATTTTGCATGAATATGTTATAATAAATGTATAATACAAATAATTTATTTTCCGACTACGTGATAACAATTTGTATCATACAAAACAGAAAATTTTAATTTTAATAAGGCAAACCATCATTTAATTAATAAATAAATAGGTCGTTAAATTTAATGTAATATAAAACCCAACTAAATATTGAAAAGTTAGGTAACATTTGAATATTTAGATTGTCATGTTTCTAAAACCATAGTAATGGTGAGAACAATTTATTATTTTACCTGAATCTGTGAGCAATAATAATGAATAAAAAGATGTTTAAGAAAGAACTTCTAATAAACTAAATGACATATTAAATACCAGTTAATATTATTAAGAATTATGTCACCAGAACGGCCTCTTAAGAGCAATACTAACGACAGTTTTTACCTACACAACTAAGGCTTAACCTATCTAATCTATTCATATTTCATTACACACGTTTTCAGTAACTGAATAACCAGATTTCTTTCAGTTGCAGTAGGACTCTTAAAATAAAATATTTTTAAAAAAATCAACAATCATACATACTTATTTAAAATGAAAATAATGAGCAATGTTTTTATTTATCTTCAGTGCAACAATACAGTTGTATTTAAATTAATTTATGTTACTAAATAACATTTAAAAAAAAAATGGGTAGGTATGTAAATAAACCATATTTACATATCTAACATTATACACAACACAATTTATCTACATGACAAATACTATTGTCTATTGTTGTATTGAGCTCAACACCTCCAACTTAAAAGGTCACAAATAAAAATGTAACTGAAATATGTTGTTTGATAATGGATAATTGTTTGACTAGGTATTAACTATTGAAAAGTATTTAATAGTATATAACATGAAATTAAATACCATTAACTGTACACAAAAATATTATACGGTATCAATAATATAACTTATAAGTACTTCTGATCAATGACGACAATGCAATACCTACATCAGTTAATAATTCTACTGAATGTTTAATTTTATGCAAAATAATATCATAATAACCTTTTTATTAGGCTCTACAATATTAAGTGATTATTTATTACATAATAATTTAAGAAACGCTTATTTTAGATTCTAAACCAAGCATTATTTTGTTTTTAAAATTATGTTTTATGCTATGAACTATTTTTTGAATAGATGATAATATACTGTAACACATTAAAATATAAAAAATCAGAGCATGAACAGTACTTTACACCATTAAGGTTATTTAACAATTTCCTTAATAGATTGTCTAAGCTTAAGAAATAACAATTTATAAGTATAACCATTTTTTGAAGAAGTGGAAGTTATCACTGTTTTAATTTAAAACTAATCAAAAGCATTTTTTAACTTTTAAACTCAAATAGTATATATTATTATATACTATTATATACATAATTATAACAATTACCCTCAGCATAAAGTATTAAATAAACATAATATTAAAATTAGAGAATTTACTTAAACGATTACAGTGAATTATAAATCAAATATACGAAGTATTATATTTTATAATCAATGCTATGGTTGGTAATATTAACTGAATAAAATTAAAAATTTTAAATATATTAAGAAATAATTATTTACTTTTTAATTGTAAACATCCGTTAGGTTTCTACTAGTATAATTTATTTGGCATAATATCATATAAATATAGTGGCTGTCATAATTAATGATAGGTATCCAAAGTCTACTCTTTGATTACCTCATTTGATCATGTTAATTATATATGTGTACACAATATACATAGTAAATTAATAGGCATACACTTAGTACATTTAATGTAGTATATTTTACTTTTAAGATACATAGGTAAAATTTTGTACGTTGTATTTATATTTTAACTATGTATTTTTTTTTTTAAATTATTAAACATTTCTTGTTACATCATATTTTACAAACACCTCTGTGTATATGAACAATTTTCAATAAATAACTATCGTATTCAAAATATTTTAATTTGGTATGCAGCTTTTAAACACTACATTAAAATTATATCAGAAATGTGATGTTCATGTCTTATTACATACCTATTAAAAATAATTTGTATCACCATACATTACCTATTAATAAAAAAAAAAAAATGAAACTACATTATAGAAATTAAAACAATAGATATAAGGTATGTACAAATTTATTTTCTTAAGGATAATTGATTTATTTGTTATACATACAATTTATTATTTACACTCTTCAATTATTATTAACTATCATCAAAAAATACTAAAATACAAACAAGTATTACCTATGTTAATATTTTATGTTCAATGGCAGGATAAAAAATATGTAATAACACTATTCATTTATATGATAAGATTTGACAAATGTATATGTATAAATATTTGAGTATGAATAACTTTAAATTTACAAAGCATAGTGCATTGAAAAAAATTATATAAATTTACATTGGTGATTTAATTTGAATTCATATTAGTAATTTCAACTACAAAAATAAAGTTGGTGTTCATTATTTAGTAAAATTTTATTTAAATGTTTAATACTTTATACTCCTAACCCTATTAATTAAATAGGTAGGTGATTTGTACACATTTTTAATCACCAATGATTCAGACATTAGAGTTCTGATAAATTAGACATCTG
Source organism: Myzus persicae (assembly GCF_001856785.1). Lineage (NCBI taxonomy): Eukaryota > Metazoa > Arthropoda > Insecta > Hemiptera > Aphididae > Myzus > Myzus persicae. Next base: position 137,770 of record NW_019104086.1, on the reverse strand, counting down.
ATAAGTAATTAAATTAATAATGATTGTTAAATAAAGTTAATATATAACTCTGGTGGAAATTTTTTTTAAACTAATATATTTTAATACACAACATAATAATGATAATATTATTACAGTTCCTGTAATATACTCTTACTAGTGGGGAAACAAATTTTAAAGCAGTTGGTGCTGGTGTGGGGGACTTAGTTACAACTTTAGTTTTAGCACACATGTTTGTGCGCTACAAGTGACACAATTGTTTCACTAAACGTAGAATAGGCTGCAGGCAGGTGGAATACTAATTATATACTCATTCTAGAATGTACTATACCCACACATTAGTCAACTGTACATAGGTGTTGATGGGTGAACACAATAACAAATTATTTTACATACTTACTTTATTATTATATTCTAGAATTCAAAATACTTATAAACTTAATAAAATGTTAATAATTACTCTATTTTTTGTTTTTAAAATTGATTCTATTTCTAAAAATTTGAATGGAGAAGACTTATGCAACACAAATCAAACTATAGAAATAAAGAATCAAAGGAATCTATTAGAAAAGGAATTGAGATTTTTGTAATTTAACTGCTTATCAAGTAGACATATAATTTTTTGATTACATTGAACATAATATGATACCTATAACTAATTTCAAATTTCTGAAGTAAGTAAGATTTTATAATTTCTAAAAATGTTACATCATGTTTTTTATATTATCAAAATAGGTTTTATAGATTCTTTTATTGTGCATAAAATCTCTACATAATTTGGATTAATACTATGAAAATATAATTTAATTTTGTTAAAATAAGCAGCAATCACTTTAATATTTTTTATATAATATGTCAATTTTAATCAATACCATAACTTATAAGGTACTTAAGTTCAACTATGTGTCTTTTAAAAAACCCATGGTTTAGTTCAAGGGGTGATAAACATCACGGCTTATCTGTTCAACGTTAACTTCAAATATATAATACGATCATTAATACATATTAGTCACTGACAATACAATGTCATAAGCATAAGTTCTTAGCATTAGTTATACCATCCACACAAAAAAAAAGGTTCCCACTTCATTTCAAATTTGAAGAATATTTTGCCAACTTGTATTAAGAGGACGCCACACCCGTATGTGTTGTCTCTGTCTTAAAAACGCATAACATACCAAATTCATGCTCAGCAGTTCAAGTTGTATGCCATTAGCTTAAAAATTAGAGTGAATCGACCTTTTTTGAAACTTGATGGTAAGAACTTTATCTGTGTTTTGGATGGAAGTTTTTTTAAGATAATTCAGTTTTTAAGAGAGATATGCTTGCATAATAAATGTAAACTAAAAATGCTCATAACTCTATTAAAAACTTAATTATTGGAAAAAAACGTCCAACAAAACACAGATAAAGTTCTTACCACCAAGTTTTATAATAGGTCGATTAACTCTAATTTTTAAGCTAACGGTATAAAACGTGTGAACTGCTGAGCGTAAATTTGATATGTTAAACGTTTGTAAGACGGAAACAACACATGCGGGTGAGGTGTCCTCTTAATACCAAGTCATATAATATTATTAAGATAATTTTTGGCAAGCCAAGAGGTATTCATGATACTTTAATGCTTTTAGTTCATTTTAAATCTAATTTCAAATATAATGATAATTTATTAACTTCATATATTAATATAATTAAAATATTGTTAATAATTTTTATTATACTTCATTTAAGTTAAGAAAACTTCTTCTGTGGCCAACTTGTGAATTTTCACTACACATATCAAGCGTCAGGCATACAGGTGATAGACATATGACACCCACACATCTATTAAATTATTTTGTAATTCATATGATATAAATATACCGCTTTTGAACTACCATTGTTAAAACGGGTACACTAACTTGAGCTACATCAAACGAACTGGCGGTTGGTAACCTCGACCAATTGAAACGGTGTAATTTAGGTTAAGTTCACATATAAAAACCGGATTCCTACAAGTATAGGAATTGTACGCCAAATAAATGTGAGGTACTGCTGTAAAATACCTCACAGTCTGCAGTCACCAACTTCTAATTCGTTTGACTATTTAATAGCGGGTGGATTTGGCAATCCAAATCTCAGCATTATACAAAATCTACAAAATTAAGAAATATTTTATAAATAGTCTAGTAGTAAATAGTTAGCATAACAACAATATAAGAAACGCACATTTTGGTATACTCCAACTACCCAGAGAGCGCTACTCGCAGTGACCAACATTTTTCCGTTCTCTTGCATTCTCACCACTAAATTTGAACTCTGACCGCCACCATTGCCGGTGTGAGTGGAGGATTTTACAGCAGTGAGTAGATAGTAGAGTTGGAGAAATTGGGGCACAAAACCGCAAAACTCGGGTATTTGGATGCGCCAAGGAGTAGCATTCTCTCGGTGGCTAGAGTATACACATTTGTTTTGGGTAATAAAAATAAATAATTCGATAAACTTCATAATAATGTACCAGCTATTTAATTTACTATAATCAGGAACTATTTCTTGAAACAAATACCTTTTATCCATTATATTAATACGTGATAACCATTTTGCCGTATACTTTTTTTATTCAGTGACATTCAATTTCAAAGAAAAATGTAGGTATAAAACTTGTTAAAAAAATCATAATTTTATCATACTTGAACTTAAATTGTCATTTAATAAATAATTATTTAAAAAAACAATAGGTTATTACTTTATATTTATCAAACTTGATTCATTTCAATGTAAAACAACATTTTAAGTTATAATGAGGCCTAACCTGACTAATTAGTTTAAATATTGTTTAGGTAGGCACGTTAATTATCTATCTTATTTAATAACATAACAACAGATATTATAAGAAAAATTGTTTTGATTCTTAATCTAAAATTGTTTTGAATAGGTAATATATAGGTATTTACATTTTGTATGGAAAAATTGTAAATAGAATATTTACCGTTTGAAGAGGCAAATTCTGATAAACATGTATCGAAATACATCTGAAGTCGGTCAATCTGGTTGATTAAAATACCCCTAAATGCCACAAGTTCATTGAGTTTATCTTGTAAGCCTTTATTCTTCTTAAACACCGGTGACATGGTTGACATATTACTGGATAATATAGAAAGTGAACTGCCATTGCGCTTCAGATTATTTTCACTGCCGTACCCAGATTCAGCTTTAAGCGAATCTATGACATCTATCCAATGATTTTTAGTTGATGATGAGTCAGCTCGCAAATACCAAGCACAATCGTTTAGTGACACATCAAAACGACAATCATCTACTTCGTGCACCTATAAAATTAAACTACTATATAATTACAGAAATTATAAAAACTAAAAACTAAACACTATTCAATATCAGTTATCATGCCTTGACAGTTGCTTTTAGTAGACTTATTGCACCACGGCATCCGCACTCGGTTTCCGATTGTGATTTGAAGTACAATAACGTTCCGTTCTTCAGAACAAAATAGCGCTTTTGCCAGCCGTGTAAGAAGTTGGTCCACTTATTCAGGTACCCTTGCAGTTCAATTCTGACTCGATCTTGGGTGTCCTCGTCGTCTTCGTTGATCTGGGCTATCGGACACTCTGCCATCACACTGGCTCAGTTTACTTTGTACGATCGCTATAAGTACATTTCTTCCGAATACACGTTCAACTATTATAGACTACCGTCGTTCAACGAGCATTAATTGTACAACCACGCCTATACAATGATTGAGTTGTATAATAGTCTATTAAAATCACTTGAACACCACAATAAAAACGTAATTTTGGTAATTGAAAATAATATTATTATTGAATTCTTTATCATGTTTATCACTACCTCAGTGAGTATTTCCGATAATAATTTGTTCCAATCATGGGCAGCGACAGTGCATCCTCAATAGACGGCGAAATATAGTCGCGTACAAGTCACCACCCTTTGGGCACAGAATTTCTCCATTGCCAGTCTTGTTAAGTACTAAGCTGCAACGCCGTAACTAAAAATTAATTTCGGGGGGAGGGGGGGGGGAGATTTTAGTAATAACCTAGATTTATCTAGACTCTACCTACCTATTTTTTTATAGTACTTGAGTAAAAGTTAAAAGGATCCCAATACTTTTTGTTATGTTCATGTACAATGTTGGATGTACTATGTACCTGCCCAAATATTTTTTAATTAAATAATTTTGAAAAATTAGGCATTTTAAATAGGTACTTCTCTCAAAGTAGGTATCTGCTTATTTATTATTTTAAACAATGAAATGCTTTTTGTTTTTAGTTAATATATTTTATATTTTCAATTCAATCACGTAAAATAAAATAAAAAAATGGAGTAAAATTATCTATGAAATTAATGTGAAACATAAAAATTCTAAAAGAAATTTGGTGCAATTGATTTATAAAGTAGGTAAAATAAATTGTATGCATGAACAATTTGAAGGAGAAACCAAAAAAATTAAATATATATATATATACAATATTATACATACTAAACCTATACCTGTGTCTATAGTTAAAATAATCTGTATTTTGTACCTACCCAATTACTTTTTTCACTGAGTAGCCGAGTAGGTACCTATTTAAATACTGTTCAAAATATTTAACAACATTTTATTTGCAATAATTTATACTTTATAACAAACAACTTATACAAATATACTATATAAGGCGTAAATACTCCTGAACATTTCATATATACTCCTAAATCTCATACAAACTTCCCTAAATCCGCCTTAAATTCCAATAACGGTAAACCATCATAATTCCGAAACTACTTCCTATAATTATAACCATTCCCACTTATCTCCTAATATAGAAACTTTATTTACATTTTTTATTACCGAATTCACTGCAATCATAAAACCCCTCCTGTCTCTCCTAACGGCTTTATTAAATAAAGGTCATTTGTAATTCCATATAGTGTTATCGTCAATATAATTACCTAATTATCTAAATTATGTTATAATTAAGTTATTATCTATTGTAAACCTACTAAATCTTATCTATATTATATATATATTGTAATAATTGTCGAACTATAATAGTATAATATACTGGAAGTTCTAAAAATAAAAAATTAAATCAAAAAAAAAAGGTTTAAATGCTTGCTGAACTAGGTACTTAAATTTTGGTTTAGCTCTCAAAAGTTTGGTCGATTTACATTATAAAAATCACTTAGTGGAACGACATATTCCAAATGTATGATGATTGGTGGAATCCCCCACCCTCCAGTCACCACTAACTTAAAGTTAAATCTCTATTTCTGACACGCGTACCTTTATTATTACCTAATTGAGTTTTACACGAACATTATTCTGTTTAAATTTATTGTAAGTAGATATAATAAAGACTGAATTAAAATTTAGTGTTGGTTATGGTATAAACAACATATAGGTAGGTATTAGTATTAAACTATAGTGTAATAACTAATAAGGGTTTACCTACATTTAATTATACCTATATAATAATAAATAGTAATAGAATAGGTAGGTAACCCAACGAATAGGTTTTGTTCTTAAATTATTTCACACATAGACTCACAGTGAGTATCTATAATAATCAATAACCAATGTGGCAATGTTATGTAGGAACGTAATTACATTTCGAACATTTGTAAGTATGCAATTTAAATTGTTTTCTGTTATATATTATATTATTGAAATGTTCAAAATAAAGTTCAATCAAAACGTCAACGACATAATACAAATATTGATTAATATAGACTCTTCATATAGAAGAGTATTTCCTATAGAAATTATATTGTATACCTACCTAGTACCTACAACCTACTTACCTACCTACTGGCTACTGAGCTATAAACGCACGAATATGGAATAACTAAGATAGGGAGTGGAATAAAGGGAGAGAATAAGAGGGAGCAATATAGACAGAGCTTTGACACTAAGAGTCGTTGCATATTAATGACAACATTATCATCACTGATGAATTTAACGACTATAAATTATCAATATTAATTATATTAAACAGACTTGCTGCAAAAGAGCCAGGATGGTAAACGTCGTATAAATAACACATACACGTAAGTGTACATAGGTATAACATCCACAATAATAATATTAATAAACTATTATATTATTATATATTATATAATTTCATTGTGTGAAAATGTCTATTATTTCTACATCCTAAAGAGCTGTCGCTGGTATATTTTTATGTTTATATTTTATTCAACACCGAAAAATCCTTAATGGTAAATCGTTTCCGTACAACACAAATAAACATGAATATAGGAAATGGGAAAATAATTGCCACCTTTAAAGGGAAACACCTTTTTAGACCCAATCCTTAACGCGATTGCATATCTGATTCAAAATAATATCAAAAATAAAAACATTTAACCTAAAAATGTAAGTTGAATAATACCACCGAAACAATACATTACACACAATCAATTTTGGATTTCAAGGAATTAGGTATTACTGTATTAGTTTAAATGTCTGTACCCACAAATAATTTTTTTATGAAATAATAAGTAAATGTTCTTTTACTTGTTAAATATTACTGATGACTGGTTATTGGTTGATAAAATTAGTAGATTCGATAGGGGAATTATTGATTCCGCCGAAACTACCTGTTTAGAAAAAAGGTTTATATCGATTCCGCCGGCTATTAATTCCGCCGGCTACTGTTTAAAATATCTACATATCGATTCCGCCTGCTACTGCTTATCCCTCCCTTATAAAATATGTATTTTAAAATATACAGTCCTACATAATAATATTATGCTATATTATTAAACATTATTATTAATTAATTATTATTAATAAAATGTATAAAATTATAATAATTGTATAAGAATTCAAAACAAAAATGTATAGTCTATAATTATTATACGTGTATGTAAATATTTTTTAAAACGTATACCTACCTAGTCTAAATAGTAAATTGTATTAGTGTACATATTGCTATAACGTATTACGCTACATATAAAATGTCAATTATGATTCTGACTGAAAAGACTATGTCAAGTATTTAGATGCTTTTAAATGGCAATGTGTAAAAAAAAAGTGTACTGCAAAAATTTATGTGAATCAAGCAACGAATAAAATACTGAAAGATGAAAGTATTCATAATGTCAACCATAGCGAAGAAACTGCAAGTATTTTAAAAAAATCATTTTCAAATGGACTTTTAGTTTTGAATTATGCAATTATTATCATTTTATACAATTATTATCCGGCGGAATTAATAGCCGGCGGAATCGATGTGTAGATATTTTAAACAGTAGCCGGCGGAATTAATAGCCGGCGGAATTGATATAAAATCGGCGGAATCGATATACGCCCGATTCGATAGGTACCTAACATATAAATTAGTTCAAGTATAAAAGTCGCAGGTAAACATGAACAAAATTCATCGATTTCGCGCCAATTTTAATAGTTTGGTACTTACTTGTAATTTGCTCCAATAATAGACCTAGTGCATATAAGTGATAATGTAATCTGTTCCAAAATGTACAAAACAATATGTAATTTGTGCCACATCTAAGATCTAAATACTAACTTCTAATCTGTATCACACATTAAATTTAAATTTTTTAAATTTATCCAATGCATTTGCAGAGCACACATCAGTTATACAACATGCAACACGAATTATACTTTACACATGGACTATTTTAATAACACGAACAATATTGGATAATGAATTATAATATTCCTGGATTTTACTTATTTTATTATTAACTAAAATATTATAAATTTATACATACAAAGAATGTATACCTACCTACAGCAGGCTGCGATTACAATTGGCTTACTTTTTTATTTTATATTATTTTATCTACATTTAAATAATTCTTTTAAAATTAACTTAATTGATAAATAATTTAAAATAAACATTAATTCGTTCGAACAAAAAAAAAAATTATTATTTTTGTCACTTGGTGAGGTGGAGTCGTACGCTCAATCTATTGGAACACTCTTGAGTGTACGTACCAGCCGACGTTACTAGTTCCCTGATGGGTGACCACCCGGGTTTTCAGCAACACATCCTTGCCACATTTACACAAACACGTGTTATAATTAAATAATTGTATCAACATACAAACCTACTAAACCTATAGAAAAAAACTCCCTACCGTACCACCCCACACCCAATGGCCTTTGTTGCCGGGGGTTCCTCCTAATAAACATAAAATAATAAAAATAAAAATATTATTAATTATTATTTTTTTTTTAGTGGCCCAAATTACAATTTGTATAAGATAAAAATAACGCAAATGACAATGTTTGTAGGTACAATATTACACAGCCTACAGAATTCTAGCTCTTTCATTTAGTTTTACGGGGTACATATTACCTAAACTAATTTTTAGATTTAGTTAATTTTTTCTTTTGCCACAATACATACCTTCGCCCATCGTTTATTTTTATTGAATTTTTAGTAAGTAGGAACGAATAACGATCTTATTTTAAAACAAGGAACAACCATTACTAAACTAAAATAATACTTGTAATAGCACCCATTTTATTACCTATGTAACTTATCCTTAGTACTTATAAAAATCATTTTAATTATCACTTTATAGTTTATAATGTTAAAACTATTATTGTAAACGGTAAATATCCCTAGATTTAGATAGCCTTAGGCTAGGAATGTCTTATGTTAATAAAAAAAAAAAAAAAATTACTAAACTCAGATAAAGGTACATAAACATAAGGTGAGATATTGGGGTATAAAGATATATATTTCACGTTTAGGAATTAGTTGGATTATTTATAAAATTGGTATACATTTAGATTTATAGTTGCTAACTACCTATAAATCTAAATATTGTGTAGCCGAATACGTTCCTAATATATTATTTATTTTTTAATTTATTTCTTTACAATCAAGTACTTAAGTAGTTATTTAATTTATGTTAATATAATTTTATCACAAGCCATATGGTTTACTATATTAGGTGCATATTTTCAATGTTGTATCTATTCGATTATATATTGATGTACAAAAATGAAAAATACAACACGGTAGTACAGAATAATGTGTTAAAGTTGAATGTACACTAGCTACTTCGTGTAGAGATGAAATACAAATCCTGGGAATATTTCATACATCCCATGTTTGATCACTATGACGTCTAAGTTGGAAATTATTTTAATATCGGCAGGATTTAAAAAAAACAAATTAGGGTGATTACTTATTACGATAAATATTAAAAATATTTTGAAAAGCATTCTTTACAAACTCTACGCATAGGTATATACAGTCAATATTTAGTCATAAAAAATATGAGTAGTTAAAAATTACAATAAACTAGCTTGTGCCGAGGTGAACGAATGAAGACCAGCAAAATATTTAGGTAGCTACACCCAAATATCCAATCACTGAAAAGTATATGCATATTCTATTTTTGTATTTTGCATCCTCCGAATATCAAAATTTAAAATTCAATCATTGAAATATAAAACAATATAGATTATCTGTACTATAAGTATAAATCCATAATTCATTAATAATTGTGATTTTTGGTTATAGGCAATATCGTCGGTTATCCTCCTCCAGTCATTAATAGTCCAAATATTATATTGTCGCTAATAATTATTATGTGTAACAAAAATATTATATAGGTACTAGGTAGTATGATATATTTTCCCCACTTATATTATAAAATATGTATATTATGTTTTCATTATTTATTTATATTATGTCCAAAGCCAAACATATAGGTTGGTAAGCTATATGACAACACAACATGTCCGTTAAAATAAACACAAATATACCAAACAAGGGATATCTATCAAGCACCGATGGTGATGATAATTGTAATACTCCAACGTGTGATTATAAATTATAAATACTCCGTATATCTGTGATTCGTACAAAATATACAGACTGAATCAAATAAATCACTTTAAAGGTATTAATTTTCACTACCTATGATAAAATATAGGTACGATTATGGGAAAATACTGACACAAAACTCCAATCTTATCCTGCAGAGTACCTGAGATGTAACTTATTAATACTATGTTCGTGTTTGATTTTAATTGTTCATACAATACATTATATAATATAATATCATTACGTAAATCAGGGGCGTATTTAAAGGGTAGAAATCATGGAGCCCGTTCTCCACCCATTCAATGTATTTTACTTCTTATTCAAGCATACTGTTCTAAAATTTTAAAAATATGAGTCGTAAATGATGTAGAACGCCATGATATAGACGTTATTATTTAAGTTTAGTTATTAATGATCACCAATGGGTATTGGCGAGTAGAAGTTATAATTTAAATTTTTTTAAACTAACTAAAAATAAAAAAAGGTTGAATATGATAATTTCTTTTTGAAAAAAAAAATTAAATACGCTTTAAAATGTATTTATTTAGAAGATCTTTTAAAAAATAAAAATAAAAAATATTATATTATACTTGTAGCACACGATTCTAATAATTATGGTGAAAAAAATTGAAAAAAAAATGATTAGAACAAGTTGCTTAATTTTATCAGATATTCCTATTACACACTTACACCATATATCTAGGTATAGGTATACGATATAGGCTTGCGCCTCCTTTATTTTCAGGGTGGCTTTTATATTTTTTGACCACTCAAACCAATACAAAACCACCCTTAAAAAAAATAAACATACAAAACATAGTTATAGCACACCTGCAATCACGACGTTTTTATGATCAAATTGACGTAAGTGCCTGTCACCTAAGTACCCAGCCACAGGTGTGGCTACAGCCCTATAAGCCACACCCTAAAGCACACCTATGGTATAGGCATAGAGAACGATATAGGATAGAGATAGGTAATACACTATAATATTCAATCACAAAACAAAAGACATTTTTCTTTTTCAATATATATACATTATACACTCAAAAATCAAAATACAATTTTTATCTATGCAATCTTCGATTGAATGAATTTGCATATGAAAAATGTAGAATCGGACGACATTTTTCACTTCACTTCTAAAAATGTTAACTGAAAAGAGGATAATATATATACTTTACTATAATATGTAAAACTAATAGTTTTTTCCCTTATTCGCTCTGAAATCACGACTGGAAATAACTTTTATCGAAATGACCATTTATCAAGTTTTTGGAAATAATATACGAATAGAATTGTGTCAACAATATTCGTTTTGAAAAAACCTATAAGTTATATGATAATTCGAAGTATACATTCAAGTTTGTACCAATATTTTAATAAGCTATAGCTTGTATAATTTAAAATGCAATCAATGTAATCGATAGTAAAAATTTAAAAGTATAATTTAATTTATTTTTTGAAAATCAAACATTATGTTTATGGTTATTCATATTTATAATGTATGATGCTTGGATGCTAGGTACCAATAATATGAAATATATAAATACACATATGTAGGTATAAATATTATATATATACAAACATAAAGGGACATAGGGTGAAACATTTAAATGGATACTGTCTGCACACAATATTTTAAAAAGTTTTTATATTTTATGGTCAAAACAACTTTTTAGAAAAAAAATAAGCAATATTTAAACTCTTAGACTATAAAGGGATCAATGAATGTGTTGATTTTATTCCAACGATCTGTGTATTATATTTTAGTGTTTGAAGTCACCTTTTTTAGAAGAAAAATAGTTGGATTTTGAACTCTGATGGTTTATGATAGACAATTTGATTTAATGGATTCATTGTATGGTAAAAAGTTATTTATTTAAGTGATATAAACAACTAAAAAGTTGGTTACTGGGCTCAATGCACATTATATAAAAATCTAGACTAGGTATTATTTAAATACAATCAGAACATTGAAAATATGTTTATATCAAATTATACGATGCACTGGTACCGCTGACTTCTTACAACATTAGTTAATTTGTTATAAATTTGTTTATGATGTTTTAAGACAAAATAGTGAACTTACTTAAGTAATTTATTCTTTAAACCATCAAGGCAACAATAATTTGATCTTATCATTAGGTATGTCAATATTTATGACGTATTGATGTTTATGTTACTGTGAATGTCCGCAATTGGTGAGTGCTGACAATCACCTAGTGAATGTCGACATACAACTACTAAATTGGCGAATGTTGAAAAATTAAAATATTATAGACATGTACTAGTGGATGTTTACATTTACCTTAGGATTTCGGTCAATGTTGACATACACAACACGGTTTTGGTAAATTTTGACAAAGGTTACGTATTCGCACATAACATTATAATTTATAATATAATACTATAGACAATAATATAAAATATAAATTATAAGTTTAGTTATAAATATTAACAATTACTTTTATTAATTATAATTACTAAACAATATTATACCTGTATTATTAATTTAAATTATGATTATTTTGCCATACAAAATTATTATTTAAAAAAAACGGCGAAAATTTTTCTACTTATTGCAACATAACAGTTTGTCATGACATTTTGAAATGCATCGAATGCCAACATTTCTACCAAAACACTTTTTTGCGGTGCACTTTGTTTTGCTATTACATCGTGTATATCCTTGCCCACCGGTTGATGAATTTGATACAGAAGCTTGCTTGAAGTAAAATTTGTTTATCCGTTAGTACATCAGTGATAGATATTGAATTTTCATTACATACTGAAAACTAGTTTCTGGTGTATAATTGATTTACAACACCAATTTTGGTAGCTAATTTTTTAGATACTATAAATTATTAAATTTATTATAAAATACTTCACGTATGTTTTCCATTAAAAAAAAATATATTTTGGTTATTTTACAAACCACTATACTACGATAACACTATAATTACGTTGAATGACAATATCGTACAAAATGTTAACGAGGCAGCATATAGCATGACGGTTATCCAGGTATAATAAGTGCAGGGTAAGTTATTAAAACATTTTATCGAAATTATCAACTTGTACAATACCTTGTATATTAGTTAATAGAAGGTACTAGAATATTAGATGAGGTCAGATTAAATAATATCAGCATTACCAACATTCGCCAATATCGTTATATAAATGTCGACATTTGCTAGAAAATGTTTACAAAGAGTAAAAATTTAATCAATATGCCAACATTCACCAATGACTTTGGTGCATCACTACATTAGTCGGTGACTGTCAACACTCACCAATTGCGGACATTCGCAGTAACATTTATACTTGATTCTATTTCACTTTTTGAAAAAAATGTATGCTTCTAAATACCGGTATTTACAGGTACTTGAACCGAAACCAAAAAAATCATTAAGGTTCTAAGCCTTGGTTTGTCTGTACGTTTATTTCCTAGAGACTAAGCAACTACTTTTAAATGTCACACACGACTAAATCACCTTTAAGATCCTCATTTGTCAATAAACATTAATTACTGGGAAATTATTTAAAATTTCACCCAAAAATCAAATATTAGTAGATCAACTAGAAATTCTCAGCAATTGTCAGCCAATAAATTTGCTGAAACGCCTAAAGAGCGAAACGCATGCCATAAATTGATCGGATCAGAGCATTTACTTCGAGAGCTGCAGCTGTAATCAATGATAATCCTATATTTATAGGTTGCAGAATGCTGTTTAAGACTCAAAAAACTATTAATTACCATTTCCAAAAGAATATGTATATCAATAGATTCCTTGAGAATTGGAGGGTGTTTAATTTATATTTTATTTTTTAAATACCTAAACTATATGACCTATATTATGTAGCTAATGTTAAATTTTTTTCTCAGCTCCCGAAAAAAGAATATTTACTGCTTTGTTTATTTATTGAGTTTCCATTGGTTACCCGTTATATTACAATTATTAAAAATATGGCACATATTTATTAAAAAAACAAATCTTTACACGGATAACGCCTCGCGCTATACTAGACAGGTAGTACTATATAAATTCAACACATAAAATGTAAAAAGAAAATGAATGTAGGTACTTACTAATTACTACGTTAAAAAAATTGTGTGTTGTATAGTAACATATTTAGTGCTTGGGGACTTGAGTCTGTTGTTTATTATAATATAATATATTATTATTTTTTGTGTAGGCAGCGACTATAATGTATAATATATAATATCACATACTCTGAATAATGCGGGTTTCAAGTATTTTTCATTAATTTAAAATGACACGTGTGAATCGCAGTATAATTAATTATTTATTTTAAACTTGTCAGTAGAACATTCGTCCTTTATCAATGTAGAATAAGTATAATAATACATAATATATCGTATTTAGTATACACAGTACACACTCACATATTTTAAGAACATACATTTGTTCTTACGCATGTACGATAGTAATAACTAATAAATAATAATATGCATTCCATTTTATTATTTGAAGGAAATAACATTACATAATGGGTATAAATGTATACGTGTAGAACATTATTCTCACATCATATATAAAATCAATTACAAATATACATTTAATAAAATATAATACAAGTAAATCATTTTAATACAATATACACTAAAATATTTTCGACTTCTAAGTTCTAACAACCACTTTGTTATAAGAGAGTTTTTTTTTATTCTGTGATTTTGGTTATACCGAAAAAAGAAAGGAAAATTAAGAATTAGTTTTTAGTAATGACAAAAATAAAAATAAAAATGTTATATTATATAATTATTTATACTATGGTCATAATGGGAGTTAAAAATTGTAGGCATGAAAAAGTGATACAATTAAAAAAAATCAACTATAAAACAAACCAATTGAATGGTTAATTAGAAAATTGTTTTAAAATATTCAAAACGTTCATAATTTATTTTCATGAGCAACAAAGAAAAATTAATTAAGTACTATCACACTTACCGAGTGACTGTCATGTTCAAAAACAACTTGTTAAATGTTACGTAAAACTTACACTGTGCGTACTTGTGGTAAAAAGTAACTTGTTAACATCATTAGTAAGAGTATCGCAAAAATAAATAATTATTTGTTAAAAGTTATGGAAATTATACCTTTTAGCTAAATTTGTATTGCTTATGATTCGTACAATTATGTAACATACATTCTAGTATTTTATATTTTCCTACTAATTCATAATAACAATAAGGTAATATAATATATTCTTATTTCTAATATTGTTATTTAAAACTATTATTTATTTGATCTAAAATTAATAATTTAATATTCAGCGATTAGTTTATTTTACTTAGCTATGTTAATAAATTACAATATAATACAATCATATTTTAATAAAATCCTGAATATAATATGCAGTTCTTAGGTAAATAAGAATTTTATAAAAATAAAAAGAACTTGATGTAAGTGTTTGTTAGTCATAAAAAGGAAACTTTTGATAATGAAACTCTGAAAAATGTAATGAGTTCTACTCAATAACTTCAAATTTCAAAAATATAATTTTTGTTTACTTATAGTGCATTACGAAGTGGAGTTGATCAGTTTTTATAAATTCGTTTGACAAATGTTCAGCATTTCAAATACTCTCAAAATAATGTCAAATAATGTTGTCCAATTAGTATATCATAAAAAAAATCTGTACAATTAGCAAATGTCTTACGTGTATATAAGCAGGAAATGACCAAAAGAAAGATTTTCTGACTTAAAAGTTCCATCATTAAAAAGAAAAAAAAATATACGTATAATAGAGTACTAAAGTCAGAAAAAACTGCAGATGCTTACAGCATAACTTTTTAAGAGTTTTAACTCTAAAGTCTAAAGTAATTTAAGTTGATGCATTTTCTAACTGATTTATTTAAATTATTTTTACATATTTCATATTTCATATTTAATAATTTATTTGGTGGGTATGAAATTATTTAGAGCAACTATTAGTAAACTAAATGGCATGAACATATCATAAAATAAATTCATCTTGTTTGAATAATTCACTCAATTTGTTAAAAATAAGAAATTTATATTTAAATTACATTTTAAACAACAATGTACCGTATAAATAACTGACAGAAATTATCATTGAAACTGTGTGTCGAACTCTGGTAAAATACCATTGTAGACCAAAACAAAGGTTAGCAGACGGATAGTCAAGGAGGAACTTGGAACTCAAGATGGAGAAGCAATATCTAAGGTTAGGGAGCTTCTAAATGGATGAGAATATGTGTTTGCGATAGCAAAAATTTTCGCAAACAGTCGTACAAATTCATACAAATTCCGTACTAAATAACTGTATAGAATTCATACATAAATATGTAGTTTTTAATATGGTTGGGCTGGAGAAACGTTTCTACAGCCCCCCCCCCCCACAAATTCTAGTATAACTCAAAAAACAAATTCGTACAAATTGCGGGGCTTATCGTACAAATTCATACAAATTCAGTACTAAATAATGGCCAAAAAAAAATTGCAAAAATACAATGTTGGTGGGCTGGGGAAACGTACTTGAAAACATAGCACGTAGACGTAGTTAATAATATTCGTATAATAATGGTATAATGTATAGGTACGTTGAAATAAGTTTTTTATTTTTGATAGGTATACCTAAAGGTATTCGTTTTTTTTTTGTTAACGTTAATGTTGGTCATACGTCGATAGTTGGTTTGTATATATTTGGTTAGCATTTAAAGTTTAAACCGAAAAAGAGTGTCAAACACGTTACTGCAACCCCTAATAATATACTTTCATAATCTAAAATATTTTTGAACTAACATAAAATATTATTATATTTACTATATTATTTAATATTATGTATAATGTAAACCTACATAACATTATTATGTAGGTTTAATAATATGTATATATTTTACTAAGAATGTACCTAGTTGTGTATTATGTGTACATGTACCTAATATAATATTCATATATATCTAATAGTGTAAGCTTGATATTAAATATAATTAATAGTTTTACTACCCAAATTACACAAATTTAAAACACATTTATCATTTACTACATTTTATAGAATATATCCATCTAAATAAGAATTGTTGGATGTATCTAACTATAAGTTGATCCATCCGCCTGGCATAGTGGCATATATTTGCAGTTGTATAAACACCTATACATTTTATGTTATTTCCTGCTTCATATTATATTTATAATTTAAATTACCTACCTACAAATTCTCATTAATACACAGGAAATAGTATTATACAATATGATGGGTAATCAAAATGTAATAATTTTCGCATTTCCCGTTCGAGAAATGTGCATGTTTTACAACTACTATCGTATAAAATACATAAAGGTAGAACAACATCATATATATATGAATTTAAAATCTCTGTACTCTGTGTATACAATTAAATTATAGCCCCGTTGATTTACGAATGGTATTTGAATACAATTTTTTTATAATCTCGTCCCTTATTGGCATTACGGCTACAAGGATTATCATTATATTATATATACAGTGTTGGGTAAGTTACTTTTAAAAAGTAATTACGTTACGTTACTCGTTACTTAGAGATAAATGTAATAAAGTTACTTTACTCGTTACTCAAATAAAATTGTAATAAAATTACATTAATTTTCAAATAGAAAAGTAACTACATTACTTTCTCGTTACAAAATTTTTTTTTTAAATTTCTTAGCAATTATAATTTTACTAAACAATAACATAACTAAGTACATTACCTATAGAAAAAAGGTATGGCTTAAAAAAGTACAGTTAATGCATAAGTACATAACAAAATTAATTACTTATAACTATTAAAAAATTGTAATAATTAATTGTACTTATATAAGTAAGAATAATGTATAATATGTCATAGACTCACCACATAAACCAACCTATTAAATAAATAAAAAAATAGCTTAATCAAAACCTTTATTTTACAATTACTTATTTGTTTTTTAAATTAACTTTACACAATAGAGTATCTTCGAAGTTCTTATCGCTCATACGCGATCTTTTATGATAAATAGCACCACGTATTAATAGAACTAAATGAAATTATATCTTTTAAATTATATAAATAAACCAGTCCAATAACAGTGTTTGGGTATATACGTATTACGTATGTCGTATAGCCCATGCTATAGATATTCATGGAAACGTGTATATTATGTACATATTATTTAGAGGAATCAAATTAAATAATAAATTTAATCTATTCTCGTGATTTACAGTACCTACATTAGACCTGTCAAAACCATGGTGGCGATAGTTCAAATTAAATATATATATATATATAATATTAGATTGGTATTCTTAACCCTCACATTATAGACATATTTTTAAAAGATTTTTTTTTCAATTTCCAATAGCTACTAAATAATTCAAAACTGTAATGCGTTATACTATAAAAATTACTTATCAAAAGTAATTTCTATTACATTTCCGTTACTTGAAAATAATAGTAATGAAATTACGTAACTCATTACAAACAAAGTAACGTCGTTACAGTAACGCGTTACTCTCGTTACGTTACTATCCAACACTGTATATATATTATGTCTAGTATAAAAATTTGAACAAAACTTAAGTCTGCTAAAAATAAAAATGTACTTATATTAATTGTTTTTAATATTTTTATCTTATGTCTTGTCATTTGATTAGAAGGATGAATATATCATCATTGTTGAAGTTGAGTCTGTACAAAGATAAAGTGGTGATTCTTATATATATTACTATCTGATCTCGTGCACTTCGTTGCCCGTTAAAAATTCCAACTTTATATGATGAGACTCGCTTGTAATAATGCGAGTAGTATGTTATCATCAGGTAGGAAATACACCTGCTGTGGATTGCAGACCCTACTAAGTGCATACTGTATGTGAATAATATATTTTATTTTGATTGTGGATACGCCATTAGTGCAACTCAGCCACATCGGTGGGCAATGTGCGAAAATTGGATTTGATGCATGCTTAAATCTAATCTGCCCGAATAACCAATGGCAACTAAAAAACAAAAAATATACTAATTTCTCCAAAAAAAATAAGAAAGTTGCACGGAAAACTAGTAATTAATAAAAATAAACTTACGAATTGTATACCTATTACATACATTGCACTACACGCCACTTGCAACCTGACTTTGTTATCTTTAAAATTATGTTTTTGACTTGTAGTATTGCGAGCTCTGCGACTTAAGTTTGTACGTCTAATTGCTAGTATTTTAAAAAACAAAAATATTCCATAAAAACTTAGATACCAAATTTCCTTAAAATATTAAGCTTGATTGCTATGAACTAACCATTATGAACAAACACTTATCAAAAACACACCGAAAATTGTTTCATTAATTTTCCGATTGAATCGACTGTGAAAATGTCTGCATTAAGAAATGATGAATGGACTATTTTATATCATATGAGCATCTGTTTTAAACGATAAGCGATAAGTGATAAGCGTGATGCCGTGACCAGGAGAAATAGAGATTCACTTTTATAACATATATAGTTATTAGTTGGATAGATATCGATAGGGCTACAACTCATTTGAGCACATTCACCTTTTTTACAACTCATTTGCGCACAAAAACGTAACTCATTTATTTAACAAAAATAGTGTAAAATTAGAAATATTTAAGCTCGTATACTCATGACTCGTGTGCTTGGCGAGCGTTAATGCCGTTTTTGATAGATAAAAACTGATAGGAAACCACGTTATGCTTTAAGACTGTACGGTCGTAATCGATCGAGTATGTGTAGCTTAAAGCACACTGTACACGAAAAACTATACCTACAATCTAGTTTTCATTGTTCACTAGTTTATGCGCAAACGAGTTGTTGTAAATTTTAAAAATATTTTAATAAGTGCGCAAACGAGTCTCCGCCATCAATATATGGTCGAATTTTACTTCTCGGAAAAAATAATTTCTACGTTCTGATAAAATACATTAATTTGTTGGACAAAAAGGTCGGGTTGCAGGTAGCTTGAAACCCGCGGGCCATATAATATGTTTATAGGTATACAATTTAAACATTTATTTTAATTAATAACTAATTTCCCGCTTAACTTTCTTAATTTTTTCAGATTTCTTAAGTAAAAAAATTTGTCCAGACAATAAAAAATACAACAAAAAAGAATTAGCGAAATCGGTCCAGCCGTGACCAAGAGAAATGAGGATTAAAATAGAGAAAAATAATGATGGGCCGCCCTTTATACCTAAGGGTGTAAAAAATAGCCTATGACGTATTCTCAGACCTGCTACCAAATATACACAAAGATTTTTCGGCCTAACTTTTTTGGAAGTAGTTCAATAACAAACACATTGACTGGAGAATTGTATGCATATGATATATACTTTCAGCGAGCTTGTCTATAATATACCTATGGCTTAATGTCTGACACGTTTCTTAATTATACTTTGATTGTCTTATTAGTTGTTCGTATACAATTTAATTTGAACATTTTTTCTTAAAAAAAATTCTTGTATTTTATTTAACAGAAATTGTTTTTCGTTTCTTCAAATATATAACCATAATATGTAATAGTCTATAGAGTATCCATTTTGAAAAAAATTAACAATTGTATTCACTTTATATGTTCGTTGACTGGAATATAGCTTCACGTGGAGATATTATATACTGTATATGATGAAAAGTGACCAATTAGAAACCACCCTAGCTATAATTGATAATGTAATGTTGATTATTAAATGCATAAAATAGGTAAGGTAGCTAAACATCATGTTGAAAGCACACTTGTGTTTCATCGAGGGCCAAACACTGAAACACCGCCTTTAATCTTGTTTATACAATAAATGATGGTGCCTGCGGAGGGCGAAGTAATGCAAAAAGCAGTTTCACGCCGGTCTAAGATTAAAACATGGAAAAAAGGTACCTTTACATCGACATCATGTTACTAGTAAAAACCTAGTAGAAAATATAAAGTAGATATGGAATTTATATAATATAATTGACATGACATAAATAACTTTTCTTAAATTAATTGCAATATTTTAGAGTGGCCGTTAGAAAAATATCTGTAGAGTAAGACGTATAGGTGTGTAAAAAAAAAAAAATACTAAATCATAATCCAAGTGCAGTTTTTAATACACATTTTTAAAATAGGTTATATAGACTCTCGTAATTTCCACGGTTAACGTTTTATAATTGCAGTTTTTTCATATTATGGTTGCATATTTTTTTTAGTGATGTGACACATTAATTATTCTCTCCAGCCACCACTAACCACATACATACAGATGCGCACACAAACACTCTATTTTAACTTATAAGGGACCGGAAAGTATTATCATTTTATGTTACATCACACAGCAACTCTAACAAAACTAGTTAAATTGAAAATAAATTAAATTTTTCATATTGATTAAATCACTTAATTAATATGTATATTAAGGTAGGTAAATTGGTAGTACAATATTTCGTATCTACAGCAGATTAATAAAAAATGTGTTCCAAACCATATTTTTTAGTTTTGTCAAACAAGTAGCTTCGGGGTGGCCCATCGAACATAACATATTGTGTTTAATTATTGACCTTTGATTTTTAAATTTTTTAAATTTTTTTTATCATACAATACATGATACATAATAAAAATGTAAGTGTATAATATAATATACAGCCATACAGGCCATTAATATAATACATTATTATTACATTCGTATCAAAAGTGCTGGGTTTGAATTATCCATTTTTACTTAGATAAATTTGATTCTCTTTTATCTAGGTAAATATTTCAAGTGTCATCTATTATTTTATCTAGATCACATTTCTATAAGTTATCTTAACTAGTTAATTGTTGGGTTGTATAAACTTATCTTTATTCTTTGTATAATCCTTTACTTGTTTAGTAGTAAAGTTGTAACAAAATTATTATAACAATATATAGCCGTAGTTGTACCCAATATTGCGTTTCCGACGACCGATGCTTCTAGGAAACTCTTCACCTCCCTCCAAACTCAAATGTACTGTTAATAGTCCATTCTGATAGACGCTGCAGCACCGTGTGCCATGGCCGGGTTTTTCAGGGCATGCGAAATAAATTTCGTAATATTGTAGGTATTTCTTCAGAATTATGGCACGATTTCGAAAAACGGCAAGTTGTTGTTTTAATAAAACCAACAAAATAATAGGAACTTCGGTCTCTAAATAAAATGCAACTAAAATATATTACGCCAATTAAGAATTCGCCTATCATAAACAGAACTCAACTTTATTAAAGCTATCGGAAGGCAATTATCTACACAGTTATTTACTGACGGTGGATTATCATTTATCAGTAAACGATTAAAATATCAAGATAAATAAACCATTACGGTGTCTCACGAATGAAAATTAAAAATACATCAACGAAATGAAATATTATCTGTATTGCCGAAATTCAAATTTTAAACGTTTAGGTACATAGGTAATACATTTGGGTTCGATCAATGGATGGTCTTTTAGTCTCTTTCCTTATAAACTACGTGATTGTAAATGTCTATTGAAAATAATATCACATAATTATCGTGTTTGCTAATAATTGTGCTAAAGGATGGAGCTATAGATTTTTAAGATTCATAATAAAATATGATAGCAATTGCTATACTCTTATGAATACATGGCAACAGTTAATGTTTTTGTATTCAATTGTCAGAACTAAATTTCAAAACAATCTATTATATCCATTCATAGATCATTATTTAATCATATTTTTATAACATAGAATAGAAAATGGAACGAGCCGATTTAAGTTAAATAGTATAGGTAGTAGCCAGTAGGTACCTTGTACTTATAAGGATAAATTAGTAAAGTTACACATCGGTGTTATGAATTAATAATTATTCACTCGGTTGTGATAGCTGACCAACTTATGTAGTGTAAATATATTATTTGTACCACTAACGATTTTGAAAAAACTTCAAGGAGTGCTTTGAATCTTATTGTTTTCACTTTTTTACTCAGAATACGATAAGAGTGTATAAGTACTTTTTATTCTTGTTATATTTTAAATTTTCTCTTATTTTGTACAAATATAAGTTAATTTAAACTATATATTGCCCTAAACGTGATTAATTAGATTTGAACAATTTATTAGACATGCGTCATGTATGTATTTTATATTTGTTAAAACTAATAAAAATCTGTTTTTGGTATTTTTGCCATTTGTATATTTTAATGATATTTCCATATAGATAATTATTTTCAAGTATTTCCATATTAAAAGGTTTAATCAAGTCTTAAAAAGGGGAGACCATCGCCTTCCTTAAAACCACCTCATTAAATTTACTTCGAGCTTGTAGAGATAGAACACCTCAAAATACGTATTCTATCTAATTGTATCTGTTGGCTCTAAAAATTGTGATCGACCTCTCGAGGTGATTGTTTTTGTTGTAATTATTATCGATTATCATTTGTTTCGTTAATTTGTTGTCACATTATATTAACATAAGTGCATTATAAAATTAGCTGAACGGTATTGACTGTAATTAATTTTTAAAAAGTCACATTTATTTATCGAGGTTATAATATTTGATGAATACAAGACAAAGTCGATAATGTAATGTCGAAATATATTATGAACTATATATAATACATAATAATAAATAATGTGCTCTGTAATAGCATTAATGCACTATAATAATACTACATAAAAAATGTATTGTTTTTCATTTTTTATTTCAATGCGGGGTGCCTCTTTTGGACTACATATGATATTTAATGTTTTGCGCGCACACAAAAGTTGTCATGTCTGCCACCACTATGTTTTATGAGTTCATATTTTCCTTTTTGCGACAACTGCGTTAATAACTTTTGAAACAAGTTTAGGGAAATCGTTATTTTGAATAAATTAAAAACTACATAAATGTATAAATTAAAGAGTATAATATATATTTTCCTTATTTCAGTTTTATTTTTTCAATTATTTTGCGCTTGGATTAAAATATACCTTACGAGTTCGGACAGCAATAAAAACTAAAAACAAAACACTATTTTAATTAAATGCATATTAATATCATCGTTTTAAATAATGGATTATAATTTATAAGACTGCGAACTGCACAAATTATGCGAATTATATGATGTTATACTGTTATCCATTAATTATTTTTGAATTTGAAGTATTTTCTTTTTATAATACCAAACTAATTAATATAATATACTAAACAGGCAAATCCGTAGGTGGACAGAGGCATTAAGTGCCACCTATGAAGTAGTGGTTGTTTTTAATACGACCATAATTGCGTTTTGCAATGAAATATAATTATTATTCAACCCTTATGATCCGAGCTTATCATAAGAAATTAATAATTTCAACATTTTCTCATCGACCATTAAGTTTATTAATATTTAATTTCTATACTTTCTACGGTTATAGATTTTATTGCAATTTTGAAAATAAGTGTATATTTTTCTTTAATATACCTGTTTTAACAATTTAATCATTGTTTGAAATTTATAAAATTAATTTTTATTGTCAAAAAAAGGCATTAAAAGAGAATAAGAGGGAGAAGAGTTCTGGATACGTCTTTGAGTAGATGGGTAATTTAGTAGTTAGTTTATTTAAATATAATATACTGTAACATTTTGTGCACAAGCATGCAAAGCTCACATTTCAGTGGACACTCGTTTTATATAATACTATGCACCACATTATGTTCTAGACATTAGTATTGTAGACATACAAAAGCTGCAGGTGTAAACGATTGTGATGGCATTAATACATTAAATGCATTAATTTTATTTATTAATTTATTCTTCTAATAATATTGATATATGTCAATAATATTGTCAATACTGCGATATTTCTATAATTATATAATTAGGTACTATTAGTAGGGACTACTAATATGCATTAAAAAAACTAAAAAATATTATGTGAAAAAGAAAAATTTACATAAAAAACCAAAATATTTAAATTAAAATGTGTTACAAAACAAAAAAACCTAAAATATAATAAAAAATGATTTTATATGAAATTGAACTAATAGCTGATACGCACAAACACCGACTGATTAAAGTATCCGGTACATACGGGTACCAAACATAAAAAATGAAGTCCTTGTGTGCTTACTACTATAATACCGTATAAGATATTGCCATATTGGTATAAATTGAAAAAAATACGGGTTATAATTGACGATATTGATTGTAACATGGGTAACAAAAAATAGATAAGAAGTTTGCATTATATGTACAGTGTGTACTGTGTACTGTGTAGTAATAGTTCTGTGTTCTTTTATATACCTACTACACAAACGTCACAAACTTACTGTGCCTGTGGATGTTGATTCTTCATACTTTTTTTTTTAAACATCCAAAGACAAATTAAACATTGATATTTTAAAATGTTAGCTATATTGAAAATGTATAAAAATATTTTCCACCAACTGAAAAAAATAATTAATTGTACAAAATATGCAAACAAAAAAAATATCTATGAACTACTTATATTATGAAATAAATTTCTTAATTACAAAGCTATATTTTCAATGGTTATACAAATATATGCTAACTTCTATAAGTCTATAACCCTAGAAATATTATACTGTGATATTTGTACGGTAAGAATAGATTGTTACTGCAGCATTTACTGCAGGTACCTATGTCTATTTGGTGGTATCATGATTTTCCCTACCATCGGAGACAAATTGTATTAAAAATCTATGGATAGGAATCTTGTATTGTAGCCTAATATGCTTCATGTTATTAAAACCTATGCCATTTGAATACAATAAAATGGTATTTTAGATTCTGATGCATTGATTTAACAATTATATTTGTTTTTTTTTTATCTATTTTGGTGCTTGTACCTATACACGGAAACAAGTCGGTAAGTAGTAGAAAAACTACACACATTTTTAACTTTGAGAGTGGCTTTTGATAGACAATTTGATTTAGTTGATAATTTTTGGGAAGTCATAATTGAAAATCATTAGTGCTTTTCTTGACAATTAGGAAAAACAAAATAAAAAAGTTTAGAAAAAAACAGGGATTTTTACACAAAATCAAACAAAATCTATAGGTACCTGGTACCTATTGTTTTTTAGGAGTAACTAAAAAACGATTAACCCATAGACTTGACATTTTCACCAAATGTTTTTTTATCATTGTATGTACTTATTGTACCTATATGATACAATTTTTTTAATATCTTAACGCTTTTTGAGCTGTATAGTATAGACATTTGACATTTTTTGTCATTTTTTCAACTTTTGTCAATAATTAATTTTTCTTTCTGTCAAAACCCTAGAACATTTAATACAAGATTCCACATAGTGTATTATGAAACCAAAAAATAAAAAATAAATAAATATAAATAGTATTTTTATATAGACATTTCAGTTAAAATTTGGACATTATGTTAAATATTTTAACAAAGATTAACGATTTTAGTTTTTCAATTGTAATTTATATTATCCGTGGTGCTTGATATATTA
Source organism: Myzus persicae (assembly GCF_001856785.1). Taxonomy (NCBI): domain Eukaryota; kingdom Metazoa; phylum Arthropoda; class Insecta; order Hemiptera; family Aphididae; genus Myzus; species Myzus persicae. Next base: position 111,566 of record NW_019104086.1, on the reverse strand, counting down.
TTATTATTACACACAATGACATTTTTAAATTCAATGTTTTCGGTAACAACGAATTCAATTTACTATACTAAATATTATTAGTACAATTAAATACTTTAATAGTTTAATACCAAAATAAGTATATCAGTATCATACAATATATTTAGTATAATGTAGGCTGACAAACCGTCTTGGGGAGAATCGTTTTTCTTTTAAATGTATGATAATATAATATCATTGAATTTAACACATCCATTACAGTGACTTACACAACACCTAATGTACAGCAAAACGGTATCCACTTGTCCACCTTTTTATCATTGCTGTTTATTGTTACTTGTCGTTTTTTCCTAGATTTATATAAGATGTTATTATTCACAGATTCGCACTATAGCTACTAGCTAAGACGGTTCTACGACCCTTATTTAGAATTTATTGTAGTTGCACATAATGCTATAGGTTTGCGAAACCCTGCACATAAAAACCTCGATAAAGTAGTCTCGTGATCTGTATAAGCCTTAAAATTGCATTTAACATATTTTAAAAAAATGTCTATAGACTTGAAGTGAAAGTACTTAGGATTCCAAAAATTAGAATTTAAATAAATGCATAATTTAAGCATAACAAAAATGGTCTGAGGCGCTTAAAAAATAATACTGGATATTATTCGAGGACCTTTGTGGCAATTGCATACATTTGGTCATCTTTTCGTGTATAGTTTTTTGTACCAAGCAATGTAGGTAATCGTATTAGTTATTTGTAATAAAAAAAAGGTATAACAATGAGTGGGTGATAAGTTATTATACTTATACTTGTTTTTTAAGCAAATCTCGTTACTATATTCATATTGAATTTATCTTTTCTGTTTGATGGTATAAAAATGTATACAGTTATTATCAGGTACAAATTGACGTTTATAAATTATAACAATTGCTTGGATGGGGAGGAGGGTCAAGGGTTATAAATTGTGATTACGTTTATGATGTTTTTTCAATTGGTACCTGTTATAAGATATACACTATTTAGTAATTTCGGGGTAAAAGAAACGATTAAGAGCATTTCATAATAGTACCACGGTCCACGGTTACCGTCTTGCCCGAACTACAAAACAATAACAATAACAAACATAATCGTAAGTACATTCACGTGCGATTTTCGAACGCACATGGGTAGTCAGGAGAGCTTGCACGGGTCTAAATAATAATATAATGGTGCAAAATAATCCGTAATTGAATAAACTACAGTAATAGGACGACGATTGTTTCTGCGTTGTTTCCGGCGTCGAGGCGAGAATAACGCTATTATTAGCCAGCCAGGATAGACGTACCGTTTCCATGGACACAAAGCTGTGTGTGTATATAGGGAGCGTTGCAGCGACAATAATTATTATCATTATTGTATCATGGTGACAAGCTTGCTACGGCACTATAGGATTATTTCGACTGCGTGGTGTTTACACATCAACATAATATATTATATTATGCATTTATACGTATAGAAACGACGACATTAAAATACGATATATCAAATAGACCACCGTAATCAAAAAACCAAAGACTATAAATTATATTTTTTACTGTGAGCGATCGGCTGGACCATGCGATGACACAGCACTACATACCTGTTTTTAATATAAAATAATAACAACAATAAACAAAATGCGTTTTAAAACATCAATAATTAAAAAAAATTAAGCTGTTATAACATTTCAATTGAACGGTGGTTTAATCACCACGCGTCACACGTCACAATAACCGCACCGCCGTATTATATTATTCGATTGGTGGTTGTCTGCGCCCAGACTAATAATAATTATTATTGACACTGCAGCAAACGAATCAATTAAAATGTGAAAAAAAAAATTAAAAAGTAAAAACAAAACGAGCTTACAAATAACCAGCAATTCCGCGCCTCACAGCACGTCCGTCGACCATCCGGCCGATCGATCGATTTGCGCCGACGGATTTTGATTAGCCCGCATAGCAACAACTGTAACCGCATCTCGCGTGTAAGTGTACATTGTACGATTCACGAATTTAAAATATAATATTTTTGATATGCCCACTGACGGACCGTAGAGTAATAAAATATAACTTACTAAAATATCATTCTATGTGAGTATGTGACGGACGTAAAATGTTATATAATATTATTATTATAGGCGGTTATAATTTTGATTCTTCTCGCCGGAACGCAATAGTCGTTTTTCTCTTTCTCACCGGAGTAAGTGCACCCCTCCCCTCCCATCCACACTCCACCATCCGTCATTATCCTCCAGAGGATAACACACGACGACAACGACGACGACGTCGACGCATTGTACAACATCTCAAAAGCAAACAGTCTTGGTCCGCATATATAGGTACTGCACACAACCATCCGCACACCAACCTACCCTCCCCCCCCCACACACACAAGCTCACTCACATACAAGTGCACACGCGTATAGGTATAATATAATAATAATTACTTAACGTCGGAACCGAATTCGTTATTAAGAGAGAAACGTCATCGCGAGTATACCTTCACTATAGCGTTGTAATCTCTATAACGGCGGTGGCTGCAGCGGTGTTGATTAATGGCAGTCTCTGCCGACGAAAGTTTGTATATATATTATATTTGTATTTATTAAAACTGCGTGTAGTCCCATATAACACACGAAGCGTGGACCGCTGTGGCGCGTGAGTGTACTTTCACGGGATGTTATTTCATATATATATATATATATATATGTATATAGGTTCCCGTGCGCGCATGTTTCGCCGGCTCAGCCGTTGCCGTCACTTACTCGGCGAGATGAAACGGACTTTTGAAAAACGATTCACTGAAACATCAAGCCGAGCAGCACCGGATTCGACCGCCACCGTCAAATGACAACCCTCCCCCCCCCCCAGACTGCCACCGCCCTACGACCGCCAACAGTCACGAGACACATATACGGCCCGAGACGTGGCGCGAAATTAATTTTGATGCTCAGATGATATTTTTGATCACGATCAACTACTATAGTCGCGCAACGGCGTAAATCACATAATCATAATATTATGTGTGTACTTACAGCGTAGATGAATAGATGATGTTATGTGCCAATATAATGAACCTATCAAAAATTATTTTTATTTAAACGTAATACTAAATAGTATAATATATACTCTTGAGCGCTTGGCTGCATTTGGACGATTCATATTATTTCCGTGTCATTTGCACACTGTATAGAAATACATTCTCAAATCTCCCTTAAATGCTCTACATGACTTTATGACATCTGTTGTGTATCAATCTACATTGTGTATCTGCACTAAGAAAACAACATAATAGGTGATATAAAAATATCTAACATTTTTTTTTTTTTAATAAAAACCTTATAAATAACAACTAAAAGAAACCATTAATTACTTATTATATAGACATTATTTATATTTTCTGGCTGCATTATTATTCAAAACTCGTTATTACATAAATGTTTATTCTTTTGTAATAATTCAATATATTATGATACATAAAGTACCTTCATTCTGAAATTTATTTTTAATTTTTTCCTCAATTGAAATATTAATTTACTAATCTCATTTTTAAGTCTGGAATAGAAATTAAACATTAATTTTAAATAATGAATAAAGTTTTAAAATAATTCACTGTGCCCGGTATTATACAATTAGTATGTAATAAGAAAAATGATTACGCTTAAATTCTATACTACAAATTCAAAGTTATTAGTTTTAACCTTCTTTATGTCATGTTTTCAACAGCCGTTAATCATTTATGAAAATAAAAAATACTAATTCAATAACACGTTGGTTGTCACAACACACAAGTTATGATAAGCGTACAGGAATTTCACTCAATGCATATACTTGGTACATAATTTTCAATAAATAAATTATAAAAATGTTGTTAACTGAGTATTGATCAACTTGACCCACACCCCTGCAGACGAGAGTTCGGTATGCCAAATCAAAATTTAAACGTACAGGGAATATACGCTACACGCGTTATACATTTTAATGAAGTTACCGAAATGCTCTCTCGGTGGGTTCATTAAAATCAAATCATTTAAATAAATTACAAACAATTTGAACTCTATGAAAAATATAATAATTTCAAAGGGTGTTTAATTTTAGCATAAATTGTGGTCTAATTAATAATTATATTTTAGTTTAGCTAACATAAATTAATGGAATAAAACAGGATCGCTGTTTTCAATGTGCCTAATGACTTGTACACAATTAGTTTTGAGAAGTTGTATATAATATTGTGACAAAGTTGAATGCTTTACCGGCTAGTTGATAAAGTTAACTAGTAACCATAGTTACAGAGAGCGATTATGAGTAAGTACATATTATATATTCGTCAGATATTCAGGGCTGTTTTAGGAGATAAACCGGCAGCAATATTACGTGCGGTATCCGTGTTGTAAATATGCCTAACTCCAGGGGTCAGATTGCACAAAGTGAACACTTTCTTTTAAACTTTGTTGTAAGTGATATTAAAAACATGTGGGCTCATAAAAAGAAGCTTTGCATTTTTTTTATCATCTTAAAGTTTTGATCAAGACGTAAAACATTTTATGCGGAGCAAAAGAAAATGTAATATTATAGTTTTTACAAATAATTCAAAAAACATAATTTTACTTAACTCCTGAAAAAAAATGATTGTCAGGTTTTTGCGGATTTGTTTTATGAATGAAACTATAAGAGTATAAACCAAACAAAACACCAGTCACAGTAATCGGAAAAAAACCTTTTTATTTTTTATAAGCTACAGGAAAATTGATGTTTTAAAAATACTCATCAGACTTAAAATATTCTATCGTCTACAACAATAATGATGATTGATGAATAATACCTACAATCGCAAACTATAGATAAATATAAAGTCATATATTTAAACCATTTATTTTATTTATCGGTCCTTGAAATAATATTATGCACCTACACTTAATAGTTTGTACATTTTACATATTTTAGTATTTCAAACTCGATTAACAGAAATAGGTTATAGTAATCTGCAGTAACCAGTTATCCAAATAATGTTTATAATTATTTTTAGTTTCATAACATCTGTGTTATACAATTACTTAATTTTAAGTACAGGTAGTGTTCAAATATTAACATAAATATATACATTGCAGTCTGTGCTATAAATAGTTATTAAGTCACAGAGGTTGATCCAGCAAATAATACCAAAGAACAAAAATCCACAATAAGCGGAAACTGGTTTATTGTTGATAATTGAATACAACTTTGCAAGATGTAACTATAAGCGTATTTATTGCACTTTGTATTTTGCTTTAACTGAATATGACTATTGTTATTTAAGTAGGTAATTGCAATTTATTAGTTATCGTTGATACCTATTATAGTATAAGTAAGATTTTAGATTTACGTGTTTAGCTCTACAAGGTTACCAAAGCGGTTATTTCTTATAACTTATAAGTGATAACTATTATATAATATATAACAATACCAGAACCAGAAACGTGTACAATACAATAAAATCCAAATTATATAATAAATATAATCAATATAAGCTTAGTTAACTATTTTCATAATTGAAAATCTACATAGCCAGTGGAGACATTTTTGCCAATAAGTATTCAACTTGAAATCACAATGATCCCATTGAATAATGGGAAATTGAGACTTAATATTATGTTCTAGACTGAGATGACCATTCATTATACTTAAATAAACAAATAATATGAATTTGTATATTTTGGTTTTGCTTTCTTGTAAATTCATATTACTTTTTTTCCTACGTAATTTTTCGTTTTCAAAACGTTTTTGACCTTAGATCACAGTGTTATTAGTAATATTTTATAATGTGCAGAGGTAAGTACGCACCTAAGGGCTAAGACCAGTAATAAAATGTATTAATCAAGTGTGGCATTAACCCTAGCACAAAACGGTTTATCAACAGTATCTGACGGTGAACGCTACTATTAAGTATTAACGCTAAAATATATTATGCTATCCACAACTCGACGTCAAACATAATAATATTATACGTCATCTGTGTGTTAATCATATAAAACACTATTACAACAGTGTAACAGTATTATAAGTTATAACCATAATATTATTTGCGTTAGGGTACCGCGTCGTGATCAAACCCGTTCGGTTGCCGTTGCCGCGAATGAAATAATAATACGTTCTTCGGGTGTGGGTCGCGTGTGGAAAACTTGTAGAAGTAGATGAGTTCCGCGACGAAAGCGATTCCGCTCGCGGTCAGTCCGATCATGAGGCACATGAACGCGATCACCACGTTCTTGAAGGTGAACACTTTGTGCGGGTCTTTCCGGTGATGGTAATCGGATATCGGCCGGAACGGTTTCGCGTGCATAAACCAACTGTTGACGATGCCGCTTTCCACGAACGTGGTGATTATGCGGTCCACGACGTGTATGAACGGAACGTCTCGGCGGACCAGGTAGACGATGTGGAACGACCGCGGACATTCGTCCACTATGTGCAACAGCACTTCGTTGTTTTCCACGTATGAGCTGGCGATTTTTTCCACCAGATCGTTTTTCCTCCCGATCGCGGCTGAAGTCTTTTATTGAAACGACAAGACGATATGATATAATATGAAAGAAAAAAACAAAACAAATGTTATGAATAATGTTATGATTTATTATTTTAATATAATACACCCCAACGGTATAATACTATAGAGGTAGGTACCCATCAGATATTATTATTAAGGTCACCGTGACACCGTCATAAAATCAAGTTTAACCTACAACATTGGTCAACGTGCTGCAAAATATATATCCGTATGACAGTATTTTATATTCGAAACCATCGACACGGCAGGTCATCCGTGAAAATACATCGAATACCATTCGTTCGGAAACAAGACACTGTAAATATCATAACATCTTATTGTCATATTACGTATATTATAATTGGTACCTATACGTCAATTTGTCTGCGATACATAATTGTATACGTCCGCGTCACATCCCACGCGTTTCAGTGGCATACGTCATACAACAATAAATAATAATGTATTATAATATGACCTAGTAGTTTTGTTTTACTGAAAGGTTCATTTGCATACCGCTACCAAACAAAAATAATAAATTACCCTCGATCCCCCATTGTAGCGGGACCTATTATTGTTATTTCATACTATACAGTTTACTTTCCAGCTATAAATGTTGGAATATATTTGATTCGATACCTATATAATAACATAGGTATTAAATGACATTATTTTAAAAGCCACATAATCGAAAAATCCGTTTATAAGATCTATGAGAATATTTAATGGGTTTTATTGAAAAGGAGGTAGGTATCCAACTAAAATCTACACCATCTTATTGACCTTTGGTATATAAATATATTCAAAATCTTATCTCATTAAGTCAAGTACATACACTTGGATCAATATATTATTATTTCATAAAATACCTACTCGTTGAGGTTTGTTTTTGTTGAATTTATTCCAACTGAACTTTTCAAAATTAATTTAGGAAACCCCGCAAAATGTTATATTCTTGAATTCTTATATAACTTTAACTTTTTAAGCCATTCATTTTATAAAAATTATATAATCACATAATCAATAATCACGATTTATATTATAAATACTATTTCTATTCTTTATATTAAATTTGAAATCGACCAAAATAACATAAATTTCATGAATCGAACTCTTTTCGATAGGTTAAAATAATAACATGCCTTACCCGTTTGCTCGCCACTTCACCGAGTATGTCTAAGGACTTGTTGTTGACGATTGAAAATCGATCTGACATCTTCACGTACAGCGGTCTCTCGTCGGACTCGAATAGCAGTATGAGATTGTTGGAAGCCGACAGCACTGGCATGCCGGTGTCGTATAGTTCTTGCACGGTGGCCACGTCCCGCTCGTATTTCGGATAGCTCAGATACTTGACCATGACCGCTTGCAGACTGGTGGCCATGATGAATCCGAACAGGATGGTGGAGACGACCATTAACCGTTCGGAAACGTTGTTCGGCACTCGATTCAGGGGCACCATCAAGAAAACTCGGAACAAGTTTATGGACAGCAGGGTGAGAGTGTACGGTTTGTTTGTTGTCCTCCGTATAAGAGTCCAAGCACTCAGAGCAACGATAAACGAGCCGACTAAACAGTACCAAAGCCGCACGTCGAACGCCGTAAATATTGCGCGCCATTGACTCATTTGTTGCGCCTTGGGCACGACGAAACACAGTTCATCGAACATCACCGGTGTCGTGTATTGGATCGTGTTGTTGGATTCGTATGCCTTGAATGAATAATCAAGAAAAAAAAAATTCCAACGGATATGAACAGGTCCACTTGATAAACAGTTTTTAATAGATATATGTTTTTATTTATCCACGAATAATACTATAATAATTATTGTTCTCATCACTTTTGTGTTGATGATTATTATTTTTTTAAACAATAGGTACATTTACAGAATGCGATGAGATGGAAAATTAATTACAATTAGTTGGAAAACACGCTCTTTATCAAAATCCACTAAGTACGTTTATAGTTAAACGTTTCATTAGCTTCTCCATGGACTTATGTTTAAATAGTTTTCGAGAATGTAAATAGGAGTAAGGGGTACCTACCTACCTACCTACCTGTACACAATAGAGCTGGTATAATAGTGGTATTTCCGTACAAGTTTAGAATAGTTTGTAGATTCAAAAATTCCTAAACCTGATGTAAAATGTAACACCCTTGTATTTTCTACGTTAATTTATTCCAAAGTACTAACTATAGTACATATAATTTGTAATTTGTATAATATACTAATGATGGAGACAACACAATGCTGTTGTAACCCATAGTCAAACTATTACGCATATAATATTATACAATATACATAATAGTTGTAGTACAGACTTTGGATTGATGTTAATCTGTATTTAACTATGAATATGATTTTCGATGATTCATAATTTGGAGAAATATTTTTACTTGAAGAAATAAAAAAATCAAATATGTTATAATTGTACCTATACTAACAAAGTTGTAGTTTTAAATTGAGGTTTTGAAAAAAATTGGTTATAAGGTCGTAGCCATTTTTCTCAATAATGAGATACAATTTTCCTATTATGAAAAAAAAATAAATATTGAGGATTTTCCTTGAATAATGATTTATATAAGAATATTATAAGCATATTTGGAAGTCATGCTATTAAATTAACAAAAAAACGAATTATCTTTGAGTTATCAACAATTATTATATATAAATTAATAAAATATGTAAGTATCTTAACTAGCTTTAATCTTTAAGTTACACAGTTACAATTTTATCGACTGTAACTCTCACTTTATAATACGGTTAACATAACAACACCAGTGCTCGTAAATTATTAGTGAAATTAGAGTATAGCCACACGCTCGAAACATCTAATGCGCTTTTAAAATTATGGATTTTTTTTCTTAAACAAATCTGGATGTTTTGTTTTTTATGATCTTATTTCTTTTAATAATCCGTTGTTTAAATGTACATACATATTTTCTGTACAAAATAATTTTGATGTTTCAGATCCCGGCATCCAGCAATAGCTTACTTTTTTTTTGCAAAAGAAAATGAACTATAGATGAAAACTGTATCTCATTTTTGGAGGAAAATGGACCCACCCAAATATAATGAATATGTTTTATAGACTGTATTATTAAGGAATAACGAAGGGTGTGTCACGGCCGAAGCCCCTAAGGCCACATATAGGTCCTATGTTAAAATGACCTTCTATAATTCTATGGAACAGTGTAAGCCTTAACTGATCCAGTCCGCGGGTAAATAATAAATTAATAATGGTGACTTTATACTTCACAGCGATAAAATGAACCGTGATTTCCGAAAAACAATTTGTTACCATAGTATATTCCATAAATAAGAGAGTAGAATCTTATCCAACTCAAGGTATACATAGTATGTTCAATCAGTTATACCACTTAATATTTAGTCCATTAATACAGAAATTTGAATCACTTTGTCAAATTAAAAACTCAACATCAATTTCAAGATAATGTTTTTTTTTCTCCAAAAATCACGGTTTACGGTATCAATGTTCAGTGAAGAATCGCCTTTTGCATCCGGATGTGTTAAATCCGTTTAACAACATACAACATAGTATGTCGAAAGTACGTATGCTAAACACGAGTACAGGTAATGCACGATAATAATATATTGTAATAATTACGTCGAGGAAGACTCCGTTGAACGCCATGTCCACCTTGTTGTGCACCAAATCACCCAACAGTCCAGTGTACGTGTAATTCGAGTCAGAACTGTTATCGGTGCTGACCGCGCTATTGGATACGGTACTGACGGACTCTGAGTTGGCTTCGGCCCAGCCGTACTTTCCTCCGTCGCTGGGCTCGCTGTACACGGGCGTGAAGTTCATGTGCTTGGCCAGCGTGGCCGCGACGATGCCGTCCATTCCCTTGTATGAGCCATCCGGCTGCTTGACTGCCTTGAGCCGGGTGGGGAACATGCATATACGAACCGGGTGCCCGTTCAGATCGGTCATTCTCTGCCGTGCGACTGCGCGCAGTCCGGCCGTGTCCATTGGCCACTCGGTGACCGCGTCCCGGAACGGGTTGTACGTGTACGCGGCACCAGACGCTATGACCACCACATTGCCCGCGGATCTCCGTCGCCAGGCGATCTGGAACAGCGTCTTGATCTCCTGTACATCGACTGGGCCCGGCCGGGTTAGCCAAATGACGTAGTGCGACAATTGGTCCAACACTACCCTCACCGTGCCGTTGACGATCAGTCCGAGCACGGCGTCCACTGGACCGGCGTCGTCATCGTCGTCAACGATCACTAGCATCGCCCGGCCACCACGGTCGGCGCGCGTTACGTCAGCGGCGCGATCCGCCGCCGGGGCGTGCATAAGTACAGCCATGCCAATCAGGTCGTGCACCGACTGGAGGAACCCAGCGGGCATCGCACCTAACGCGACCACGGACAGCGCGAACGGCTGCTGGGCCAAGTCAACGGCGGTCATCCGGCACACTTCGATCACTGTCGGAGCGTCGTGATAGGACTCCAGCGAGAGGTCGGCGGCCGGAAGTAGACGGCCAACGGCCGCGGAGATTGTTAGCAGGGCGATGGCTCTGCACAAGGCGCGGCCAACGTTCTTCATGATGACCACGGTGCTCGTGGACGACCACGACGAGTGACAGCGGTCACCGGCCAAATGCGCATAATAACGATGTGGACACGTCGGTATACTCGTCCTCGTTGTTATAACATTGACATTGTCAATAGTTTGCCGATAACGTCTGGCTCTCGTCAATAAGTTCGGCCCGAAAACGTAACAGGTATGGTGTGATGCACGTGATAAAATATTATAATATTTCATATATTATTATATATTTTACGCCTACCACGCGAATCCACGTTCGCCAATATTCATTATTGTAATAACATGTACGACACTAAATACCTACGCAACGATGAATTATTCATTCTCGATAACTGTAGAAACGTGGAGGCGACGACGACGACGACGTTGGGTTTTGATTTGACGTTTCGTTTCGAATATTATGCTCGGCGGCGCGCCGTATTGTAACGTAATGATGCATTATTTTATGCGTCAACTACGGCAGTCATTAAATTTTCAGAAGGCGCACAATCGGATCCTAAGGATTTGACGAATGCTCCACCGCCGAGCATATAAGAAACACGCCCCTCGGGTCGTACAAATGTCGTCGATTTCTTTAAAATTAATGTACAATGCGATTATACAAAATAATTACTACCGACCACCACCACGGGGCCATTCGACTAAGACCCCAAGATAATTCCGAGGAGATTGTGCATATTATTACAGTTTATTTTACTCGCAGTCTACAGAGTGATTCAAGCTGTCCGCCTTGTAGTTTAGTAATGGAGTAAAATATTTTATCGAAAGAACATAATTCGATTACCTATATTACCGCAGTAATAGGTACTCTATATACTAGTCATAGAATGATTGCAACAAAAAGGGAGATATCGCCATGTTTTATAGGTATAGTATAGGTTACAAGTGGGTAATGGATGGTGTTAAAATTGAAATCGATAGAATAATAGCATTGTATACGAAAATCGGTTCTGAGCTGAGACAGATTTTGGCATTCCTATAAATTTTTTCTTCGTCTTATAGGCTATTTAATTTACAAACATGAAGATGGCAAATTTATAAAAGTCAAATATATATAATGAGTAAAATTGAATATTTGCCTACTGAACTAATTTAAACTTATTTAATATAGATGAGTATTATTGGTATGCTTGAAAAAAGCTATATCTCGCAAACTTCTACTTTCCAATTTTTAAATCAATAAAATATTAAATAAAATATGACCTTTCAACCCATACATGTGCCATATTTACATAAGACATAAGTATAATTGCTAAAATGAAAAAAATGTAACCTAACGATAAAAACAAATTGGTTTACTTTAATTTTGGGCACCCCTATATAAATCTCAAATCACGCCACTGAGTGGTCGTACTGTCGTTTAATTTAAATTTGTTTGTATAATACATTTATAAACACAAAATAAATACTGAGAAATATTTTTTACCAATGTCTGGTAAAATAAGGACAGCAATATAATCATAGCCTACGAACTCATCAGATCAATCCAGGATTGTCAATATGCGTTAGTCGAACTCAGAGGTAATGGGTTTATCAAATGACAAGGAACATGAAAATAAAAATAATATTGAAGAGGACAGTTAAGGATAATTTGTTCTCAGCTGTCCATTTATAACTTTTAATTTTAAGCTTGTTAATTTATAGACATTTTGTATAATTAAAATCAGCTGTATTTGAACGATCGGTTTATTTTAGAGCCACGTGAGTGTAGGAACTAGGAAGCAATAAATTTTGAATACAAATGTAACAAAATTACAAAATTAAGACACTTGCGCATTTAAGTCTGTAAGAGACAACTAAAACGAAATATACCAATGAACCTCAGTTAGGAACACAAAGCATCATAATTTTAAATTTTAATTTATAACCATATGTGTGATATTATAATATATTTAAACATTTAAACAATTGCTTCATTGTAACTGATATCATATGACCTATAAACGAAATATTAATCTGTTTAGTGTACCTGAAGTAGTTTTAACTTTAAAGTATATTTTAGAATTTGAGTAGGTATAAGGTTTATATAGTTTACACGCCGTCGTTGTCAATTAAAAAGTTTAAAAGTGTATAATTAAAACTAAACCCTGTTTATATAAGCTAGAATATAATTTATTTAAATTGTAAATATGTTTGTTTTTATTTATTAAAAAACTAAAAAGGTAACCTTTTTAACAATGTTTATTTTTTATGTATGAGCCAATATTGCAATATAATACTTAATAAATGTTTGATGCACGCGTAACCTTACATGAACAGAAACGTAATGTTCAATTAATTAAATTGCATTATATTTTGTATCAATATCAATATGTACTTGGTAATAAAATATGAATAACAGTTTTGAAATATTAATAACGTAATACATATTTGTTTGTAAAAGGAAACATTATAATATAGTGCTTACTGTTTAAATTAAATATTAATGCATTAAAAATAATTGTTAAATAAGTACCATATATATTACTGTGTGAACGAGAATAACTATATTTATTGTTATTCTTAAAGTTTCAAAAGCAACTGTTTGATAAATGTTTAATATTCATTACAATATACAATAACGAATTATATGGAGTATTTATGTATAGGGACAATAATAATATTTCCATAGTCAAATACTCAAATATTAATCAAACAAGTTTACTAATTACAACAGTAACACCACAAAGTAATTTGTAATAATTATTAATTACATGATCACTAATATTTTAACTTAGCGTTTTAAGGAGCGTTTCTATCGCTTGCATGAAATACATTTAATTTCAGAAATAAACATTTTGGATGTATGATGTACCTACCAATAATTACAAGCCAAAAATTACAAATTACAATTTATTATGTTTAAACTAATTCATAATCATATAACATTTTATATAATACTGTGTCTAGTTTTAAATGTTGATTAATTTGTTATTTATAGTAGACCAACATTCGTCCTATACCCGATTCAAGGCCTGTGACACACACAAAAAGATACTTTGATAGAATTGTTTCTTTTTTAAAGAAAGATATTATTTTGTCAATTAGTTTATGTGCATGTAGTAGAATATATGACTGAAGTCTGAAGCCCAAATTCAGAGTTTGGGATTATATTGTGAAACTATGTTTACTTGTTTGCCTTTTGTGTATAATATTTTCAGAGTTTAGCAAGATTCGGATGTATGCATAAAAAATAAATACTAAATCTGTTTGATAGTTTTGTAAAACTTGATTTAAGTTCAATATTATTATCCCAAGTACATACATTTCAATAAATTCAGAAGCTACTAGTTTGAATTTTGATTTAGACACATAAAACTTTACAAAGCAATCATCGGCTTCGTTTTGATTGAAAAAAAAATGTCGTATTGTCACAGGATATACCTTAAACGGTGTGAAAAACTTGAGCATTTCAAAATATGGTACTATAGGTTAATCCAATACTTAAAAATTTAAAAATTTAAATATTTGATTAAATTTATTATTTAAAAAAAAAATAGGGATGAGCATATACTTTGTAATTCATTCTTTATACAATAAACTATCCAAATTGATAAAAACTGACGCACTTCTGAAGTTCTAAAGCTAAGTAGGAATAATTTTAAAGGAAAAATTAATTATTGTATGATGTTTATAAAATACAAATAACTTAGTAGTTATAAATGTATGACGATGCTAATTTCTGGCTGAAAATACATTTTCAACGTCCGGTTATTGTAGTATAAGATGGGATTTTCAAAATACGTTGAATATGAAAAATTTTTTTAAAAAAATCATTATTATAAAAAAAAAACAAAAAAACACCAGTGTGTCCCAAAGTTTTAACGTTTTGCAGTTTACAAAAATTATAAATACTTTAACTGCGTATATTTATACCGTTCTAAGTGTACTGTATAATATTCTTTAAGCAAGCCCATTCAAATATTTTTTATTGTAATCATAGCTTATAACTTTTAATTAATTTGACCTATATTATCATTTGTAAATATATAACTATAAAATAAGGTAGGTCGTAGTAACTATATTTAATTTCATTTAAAACTTAAAGATAATTAAGCTTAGAGTTATTAAAGACTAGGTGATTGTTCGAATGTGCAGGTAGTAGTTACCCTTTATAGGTTTGCGAATTTGAAATATTTCAATGAAATTATGAAAATATTTTTTCTATACGTATCTTGATATAGATGATTAGTATTTAATATTGATTAGATAGTGACTACAAATAGCAAAAATTGATGATGAATAATTTATTGCTGTGGTTCAGAAATTATATTGCTAATAGTTAAGTTACTTTATTAGTTATCAGTTATAAATTGGCTCTCTATTATTCTTTATGGATCCAAACTATGATGTTAAGGTTTGTTATTTGTATAAGTGCACTGTGGTACATACCTTTATAATGAGTACTTATTAACATCATACTTACCCTTTACTAATAACTTTCGATAATATAGACAGTAAATAATAATTAATAACACTACTGTAATATTTTATAAATGTTTTATATATTTATAATATGCCAAATTCACTATATTGCATATTGTGTACACAAAATTAATGGTAAGGTAGGTACCGATATTGTTCCTGATTCCGCTATTTAATAACAATAATAGATACTAGATAGGTATCTATTTTATTATAAGTACAGTTAGTTGGAGTTTATTAAATTAATATGATACTCAAGGTCACTTAAGATGAGCTTTTACATGTTATTTTAAAACTTATTCAGGGGGACGAGGTGACCGAGTGGTCTGACTCTTCCGCTGCGACGCAGCCGGTCGCGGTTCGATCCTCGGCCACCGGGCGGCATTTTTCTCCGGACAAGTCGCGGTGACCGGAGAGCAAGTGCTGCCATCCCCCACCCCCGGGGCATGGCAGAAACCTACGGGTGCCCCATTCGAAATTCTGCCAAAACAAACACACACGTGTTCCCCCTACCGTTCCAAAAACCTACAAACCATCAATACAAAAACCTACAGTACCTACTAATAGCTAATGGCCACAGTTGCCGGGCTCAGGATCAATTAAAAAAAAAAAAAAAAAAACTTATTCACTTAGTCTCAAAAATGACTTGGGTTTTTAACACAATACCTATTATCAATGACATATTTATTTAATCAAAATTTAATTTTGAATACCTAACAATAGTTTGAGATCGGACACTAACACAACTTTTAGGAGTCTTCTTTCCTCTAATAATTTAGGTATGCATCTAATTCTGATCATGAATAAAAATCCATGTTTTAATATAGTTTCTCTCAAGTTATTACCTTAACGATTATTTGGGTTTTAAGAATACATTGTTAGGCATATAGCAATATAAGTAGAATTACTTTAATAATATATTTAATTCAAACATGAAGTACATACATACATTTTATGATAATTAGAGAAATTAAATGTGGTACTTACTTATAAAATAAATATATTAATAAGTTTCAATAATAATTACAATGTAAGTGCGTTTTCTGAAAAATTAACAGTTTTGAAGTTTAAGCTAATTAAACCCAAATTAATGATCAACTTAAAATACAGTATGATTTATTTAAAAAAAACAATATACTACCCCTGCCCATTGAATATTTAAGCTTACATAATGTAAGTTACATTAGGTATTTAATTACGTGTGCATTATTTTTAATTTCTTATCACAATGGTCAAACTAACAGAAATTTTAATTTCAGTATTCTTTTTTACAAATCTCTAAAACATACAAGAAACAATTTAACAAAAACTTTAAATCAAATTGTCATTGTTTTCATTGTTCCTGCATTTTGAAACAACCTTTCAAATAATTTGTTTTGCAAACAGTTCAAATACGATTATTAAATTTTCGTTCTAAAACGGATCAACCATTTTGCTTACGGGTAAAGAAAATGCTTAGCCTATAACATTTCTGAAATAACTTAACTTAGCAAATATTGAAATATGACACAACTTAATATGATTTAATTATTATAATCTTGTATGAAAAGAAAAAAAGTAATAATTTATTGTACCTCTCTTCAGCATCATTTTTGGTATCTTTTTATTTTCAAATGTATAATATTATGCATTAAATCATTGAAAGTATACATTTGTAATTTGTATAATTGGTTAAATCAAACAATTTTACTAGATTTTTTAAAACAAATTTTAATTTTGTTATTTGGTAATGGAGTTCTATTTTGTTTCTAATTTCTACTATCATCATAAATTAGTAAATGACTATGCAGATATCCAAAAAAAAATTATTGAGAATGTTACACAGGTTTTAAAAAACACGCACACAGCCAACAGAACGTAGGTATATTAAAGGTTATAATTTAGGTACATAAATGTATACACAAAATGCACAGGTAACTTGTATGAAATGCTTATAAATACGAGTATAAGTGCTATTGTTATATTTTTTTATATCACATTTTTCATATGTATCTATTATACTATTATGGTGTATTATAACTCACAGATTGAAACTAATGATTCAAAAACCATTTATTTTTAGAAAACAAGAATAATGTTTAATTTCTCAACTACTGTAGGAATTGAATGAACTTAATAGCAGTGTTGTGCACAGATAAATTTAAAATTATCTGGATAACTGATAAGATAACAGATAATTGAATAAAAAAATTATCTAGATAAAACAAAATATAACCTCCCTTTTATCTAGATAAAAACAGGTAATTATATTATAGTTCATAGGTTTATTAAGACTTTATAGGTTAAATTATAATACAGGAAGTGCGAAAGATGGGTTCATACCTTACCCTTTTTCCATGTTTTAATTGCTTGTAGCACATACTTTCATTATGCCCTTGGGCATATGTTGAGAATTTCTTAAAAAAAAATTATAATGTGTAGGTACACATATTTATATTTATAATCTTACAGCTAATATTATTTATTATTTTAAGTACAAATACAATATAGATTAAGTTAATAAATTTGAATAAAAAAAAACAACGTCTAAATGTTTAATGAATATCAATATATTGAACATTTTAAATTATCTGGATACTTAATTGTATTGTTTATTGCGTTTAGGTAATGAACAATTGACAATTCGTTGTAACAAAAACTTTATAATTAATGCAAATAAAGAAAGCTAAAAAAAATTGATAGTTTATTTTGTTTGGTAAATACACTAACATTTCACGATCACGCAGTCCGAATGATGTCGCTTGGACTGATTGTGGCATTTGGCGTGTTGTTTTAAATTTAAAATTCTAAAAATTTTAGAAAAACGAAATCAAACTAAATTACCTATAATAATAATAACGTATATTATTATTTTTAGATAACCGATTTGGTAGAATGACACCTGAAACCGCAGAAGTCAGCAAGATCGGGTCACTGTCATCCATCTCGTCGTGCTTGCCACCGGTTCGGCCAACCAAAGTCGATGCGCTGCAACAGTCGAGTCCTCATGCACCACACGGAAGAACTGCAGTTCGGTGATGACGAGTCTAAAAACAGCTCGACAATACCGCCGGATCACGAGACAGCCAGTTTCTAGGAAAACCCGTGGCGACCACGTTGATGCGGGAATGGACCAGTCGGTAACCGTGTAGGTCAGTCTTAGACGCAGTGGAGTCTTTGTGGAACTGGGCGAAGAGATTCGTTCTGCGAATATTATGTTGTGGTGCTATTGACACGGACCATAATGAATAGTGTTTATAATGTTTTATAAAGAGTGTTTTGAACGTTTCTGCGGGCTTCGACCCACTTCCCAGTCTCTCCCACTATTTTCGCGCTTTGTCGTACGCTCTGCAATTTTGTGCCCCGCTGGACGCCTGTCGTGCTCGTTGGACAATCTGTCTGACGTCATTTTAACATCGTAAAAAATTGTATTGTTTATTTTATTATGTAATATTATATTATTGAAAGAATTTTGTAGTTATGATAGTCATAATATACTATATTATATTATATTATAACAATAAAATTTATTTTCCGTGGTCGTGTGCTAATGTACGTTACACAGATATATACAGTATTTGTTTATATTTCTTTTTATATCTACGAGTGAGGAAAAAGAAATTATTTCACTATCCATTGATTGCAATTTTTTTTAATTTTAATTTTATTAATACTAATATTCTGATACATTTATAACTTTCTTTTAGATTGAAGATTCGAAAATAAAGTGATAATCTGCTTTAGGTACTTACTTGTTATTTCTGATTCAATCATCGCAATAATGCCCAAAACACTTCTCTTAGTTTATAGATCACCTTAAATATTTTTATAATTATTTAAATATTATTTTCCGACTAATTGACGAAAACAATATAAGTTGTTGAGCTGTTATAATCGCTTTTAAAGTCTTAACTGAAGCTTAAATTAATTATTAAAATACATAATATAACAAATATATTTTTTTCAGTCAATGAATACTACTATTAAAATATTCTAATATAAATTTACTGTCCCCTAAATGGAATTAAAAATTTGTCACCCCAGACCACATGGTAGACTTTCCCTCCCCTTAAATACGTTCCTGTGGTTACAGAAAGCACTAAAGAAAGTTTAATGACCTAACAATGTACCTAAAAAAAATTCTTTAATAACTTAAAATCTGTACAAAATAATAATAAACAGCGTGTAAGTTGGTAACTGTCTGTTGTATACTTGTATAGTAGGTTACAAGTAGGTTATATTTGAATTCCATGGTATAATAACATTGTATACGAAAAACGATTCTGAGCGGAAACGGCTTTTGGGTTTGGTATATTTTATATTATATTTACATTGTTATTGTTATTATTATTATTACTGTGGCTTTACTTGCTTAATATTAATATTATTTGAGTATTATTATATTTTTATACAATAATATACTTTAGAAGTTTCAAGTACCCACGAATAATATTTTAAAATTAAGACGCAAAACTAAAATCGTTATTCTTCGTTTAAATATCTAATTTTGTCCAAATTTGAATTTAAAATAACTATAAAAAAAACTGTGTACCTTCATATATATTTTAGATGTTTTGGTTACAGAATTTACTAAATTAACTACTAAAGTGGAACCTTGTTTTAAATTGTCCATCCATAGTTATAAAAGTGCTGAATAATTTATACATTTTTAACTACAAAATATTTTGTATATTTTCAATTAAATAAATTTTATCTAAACTTGAACTTTTAAATGTTTATAAAAAAAAGCCTCCATCAGCTCAGTCTAGTAAGTAATAATTTAATTCATTATACATGGCATTGTATAAGTACCTATATTTAAAATGTGCAAATATCACACCATATGATTATACTAGATATTCAATGTTCCTTTTATAAGCAGTAGCCTACAGTACTAATTGCACATATTCATAACTTCATAAGTAACGACTAGTGTGCCTCGCTGGTCAGATATTAGATGAAAGATACAGTCATGAACACAATATTAGATGTTTTATAGTTAGTTGGTCTATTAACTTAGTGGTAAAAAAGTAAAAAAATTGAAGCATAATCAATAAGTTATTATACATAACTTAGCAATTCGTTCAATATTATCGGTTTAATTAATCATCTTATAATTTTAACATATTTACTTTATAAAAGAAAATGTATTTTGAAAGTAATATATTAAAAACACATTTTAACTAAGTAAAAATTATGTTTACTACGACTATACGAATGACATAAAATAATTAAAATTTTAGTTTTAACTAATACCAATATTTGTCTTTATTACATGATAATTTAGCAGAGACGTTTTAGATTATTGTAATTTTTGTGTTATTTTTGATTACATCTTACGATGAATAAATTTAAATAAAATGTTTTTGAGTTTTAAAGTTCTATAAAATCTTTAAAAATAATATTTCATGCTCAGGGATATACAATATAAAACTATACAGTTTAATATAAAGATAATATTAAACTGCAATAGCCCAGGATTACCATATAACTATGAAATCGGAATTTCAAACAATATTATTTTTGTGTCTTTATTGCTTAACTAGTTTAATTTAGTTTTATTAAGTTCAATATTTTTGGCCCCTAAAATAAAACCTAACAGACAATTTCTTTCTCGTTTATTTGAACATGTAAATTGTATCAGCATTCCCTAATATACTTATTACTTACATTAGTATTTTAGAAAATCAAAACTCAATTATCTATCTATTAAATCATAGTGATATTATTATTACACACAACATATTGTTACAACAACAACCTATTGCCATATTTTTAATTATTTATTTATCTCTTATTTTTCCATATCGATAAACCATAATCAAATAACAAATTCTTAAACATGTTATAAAATATTTGTTTATATATTTGATTGTATTCTAACTTGGTATACATATGTTATTTTTAGTATATGGACGTATTATAATTATATTATTAAGATCTTATTATTATTAAGATCTATATTATTAAGTATCTTCTGGTAATTTACTACTTTTGGCTACCCTATACTCCTAGCTCCAGTCACCTGAAGTATGAACGATTTCAAAGTTGGTACATGAATTGAGGGTAATCTGCAATGTTGAATATTAAAGCAATTATATTACTCTAATACTCACTCCACACAGAATTTACAATAACTCTTAAACATTTTATTTTTACTAAGATACCTATAAAAAATTAATAACATTCGTATACAAATTAGTATAAAAATAAAAATGATGCACAACATATTTCGGGTTTCTATGTTCGAAATGGGATGAGAGATGATAACAGTTTTGAAGTTATAAACATATAAGTAGACACAATCACAAAACAATATTCTATGCATTGAATTAACTATTAATCACATATTGACTGTATGACTGTAAGGTTCTTTTTTTTTATATTAATATTAGAATAGATAAGATTAAAACACATTTAAAATTTATTTCAAACTAAAAAATATACTAAAAGTTCAGTAAATATAATAATTTATATTCTTTATGCAGCAAAAATAAAAGCCATATATAGTTATAATATAATATAATTATGATATGTAATTTAATAGTTAGGCTAGGTTAGTAATTATAAATCGCATAGTTAAAAATTCAGGTAAAACATTATTTTTAAACGAATAACAATTCTTCAGCATTTATTTTGGTTTTACGTAATTTTTGGTTAATTTTAAATTGTTATTGGACTACTTACTTAAAAGTTAATTTTAATAACTTGAAAAATATTTAAAATTGATTAATCTTATGCGGGTGCTTATATTTAGACGAAAACCAGTTTTTATAGCATAATTACAGACTTTGGACACTCGTGTTCAGTAGAGTTAAATTATTTGACCCTATATAGAATTTCTTCTGAATATAAGAACGTAAAGTGTGGCAATTATTTAGAAGATGGTCCTTCATGTTATCCTTGTGATTTTTGGGATATAATTGATATAAGTTGCTACAGAGTACAGAAGCTTTTAATCTTTTTTAAGTAGAATTTAAGATATGACAGACATACGTAACGATACTTTCACTATGTAATTTAATTTTCTAATTTCATTATTAATTGCTATATTTTTTTATTTGCATTAAAATAGTATTGACGTTTTAGTTGTATTGATTATTATAATTTACAAATAAATATAAAAACAAAGCTCTGCGTACTAAAATACTAAATACTTATTTAGTAAAATAATTAATAATAATTGTTTTTTATTTTATAATGTAGACGTCACAATACATTAAGTAGTTATAATGTTAAAGTAATATTATATTTAACAGATATATAAATTATAGTACGATGAACATAACAGTATAATAATATATATATTATAATATTATGTTGTATTTCTGTGGTAGAAACATTATTATGTAACATAATATAGTTTGTAGGGATTCTCTGAGAGATATAAATTAAAATATTAAACAGTATATTATAATTTATAGAAATAATTTCTGATTGATCTTTTTAAAAAGACAATCTATTGTAATACATTTTGATCAACATATTTTCAAGACATTAAAAACTAAAATAGAACAAATCATTAGTGATTTTGTAACTAATTTAACCTTAGTTAGGAGTGTTGAGATATTTGATACGATTACAGTATAATTATCCTTGGATTTACTATTATCCGTTCTGATAATTTACTATATTACATTTTATTATATACGTATCAGAAATACCTACCTACTCGATGATAAAATTTAAATTATTGTAAAATATTAATATATAATATTTCAGCGATATTATATTACTGTAATGTATATATAACAATAATATACATACATATGTTAATAATATATTACTTCGAGTCAATATTTCATTATAATTTAAATAACCCATAGTGATCGTCTTCTTAGATAGGTACATAGTTACATTAATGATTAATACCAACGGTCATTATACTGTTTGTAAAAGTGATAATTGATGAATGTCTTATATGTCTTATGTAGATTTTAAATGTGAAACAGAATAAACTAAAAATTAATAACCTATAGGTAAGGTTAGGTTTATATAATTTACCATAAATATGTACCTAAAATAAAATATTTTCAGCCAATTGCTTTTAAAGGTAAATACGGAAATATTGTATACAAAAAACGATTCTCCGCAATAGAATAATACCAAACAATTCAAATGTACATCGACACAAATATTTGGTATATTTGTAAACCCTAACTTAATGTAGTGTTTGAAATTTCATAAAAATATCCTTTACAATTCAATACCATGTTTTTATAAACTGTGTATATTATTTAACTTGTAAGGTTTTTTAAAGCTGATTATGTTACCTATACTTTATGTTGCCAGCTCTTTTGCCAGGGTGGACATAGTATAGACCTGCAGTTTGTGTATGTTTACTATGTAATAAATAAATACATATAATGCGTGTTTTTGGAATATTTTAAAGGTATATTAAGGTAGAACCTACTTATATTATAGGTTATTATACCATTAAATAGTATTACTTTTCAGTTTTCGTAGATAAAATAAACCTATAAAAATGTAATTCGTTGTATGAATATAAAGGCAGTTTTTCCATTACCTAGTAATTTTTACACTACGTTCTTAAATAATGTTAGGTAAGTATGCATCAAATTATAATTTATTTATTGAAAAAAAAATGAAGTTTATTAAATCATTAATTGTTATAACACAGTCTTAAATAACCTATATAAGTTCACAATAATTAATACATATCTAAATGACGTAAATATGAACAGTGGTCAAAATAATAATATGTAATACATAATATTGTTCAAGCTCGTTTTTAATGAAGTTGAATTGGTTCATATACCTATTAAATATTTAGCAGAATCAAGAATTGAAGAATATTGATAGCTATCGTAATGTAGTGGGAGTTAACATTTAAAACGTCGTTCCAATAAATATTGAACTTTTGATGACCATTTTAAATCACCAGGTCGTATTGAAAAAAATCACGTAGCAATGATTTATGTGTTAAAAAAAGGTACAATTAACTCTAGGGCTGTCCATTACGACAATCCTACCCGTGGAAACAATTATTAGTGATTGTGATCCCAAAAATGATTAATGAACTATTGAAGAATGTTTGATGCAACATAAAATATAATATGTACCTACGTACCGATAGTGTAAATTTGTTTCGGACATAAACAGTATTATTTTATACTGCTGTCTGCTGAGAGGTGGCGCAGGTGGCAGTTTCACTGCAGAATCGTAGAGCAAATATTATATAGGGCAGACGATCGATCGTGCTATAGATGTCGAATTGATCCAACTACATAATATAAACAATCAAGGTATTAATATAATAATAATAATAAGATAATAATATAAGAGCAGTTGGTATAATTTATTTGGTGTCGTAGGGTAGATCGATAATATTATAAACATTATGGCCTAGCGTTAAGCTAAACCTGCTTAATGTGTTTCAAGTATTACAATATTTAAAATAATATATATTTATAGTTTTTAAATCTCCATATCGGTGCCCGGTTTAGAAAAAAAATCAACCCACACTTAACCCCACACCCAATCTTATACCTTCGAATGGACAATTTACTAAGTTTGTCCTATATTTTTTAACGAATATAATTTGAAACAACGTAACTATACAGAGATACGAAATTGGGACGATTAATAATCGTTATTGAAGTTATGAAATAATTCTGTATAATGCAAATTATATAATAAATATACAGGGTGATCAAACACAGTTGTATAATACGAGACACTCATTATTTTAAAAAAATATTAACGTTTTTGAAAATATTTATTTTACATCATTTCAAGTCAAATCACCAAAAAATATATTTTTACTAGTTATAAATTTGTTTTTTTTGTGACAATGTCCGTTTTTAATTCTTTATTCCTTAGCAAAAGTATTAATATTTTTAAGTACTTCGATGATAATAATCAAATTTCGGACGAGTATTTTATGAGTTTTTAAGCTGTAAAGTATTGATGAAAACTCCGGAACAGGACTACAGGAGTGCCCCGAAAAATTGTTGGTCCACTACTTCGCTTATCTAAACTTTAAAAAATGTATGTTGTCTTTCAAAAGAGTAAAAAGCTTAAGAATGATGACGATAAAAATAGTAAAAATACAATTTTTTCCCAATAATTCTGTTTTTTGACTACGTACTGAAATCATGTCAAATCAGAGAAATCTTTTCTGAAACGTTAGTGTTTCTGAAAATATAACGAGCGTCTTATGTTAAATGGATCACCCCGTATAATATATATGAGTGCGTTGTATGTAGGATCTGCCCAGGAAGTATAGAATAATAATTGGCCTGTTTGTGGATTGTGGTTAGGTGCCAGAGGAACAGCTTCAACATTGATGGTCGTAAAAGCACGGTTTGCTAGGGTATTTAGCTTGTTAGTATGCGTATCACTGTCCTAACAGTCGCGCTGGGACTTAGGAGTTAAGACTAGAAACTCAATTATTTATTTAGGTGTACTATGTGACCCACTTTGAATTTAAACAACGTTCAATCACCCTTCAGTATTCATTTTAATTACCTATTTTATTAAATTTATAATTATTTGATTTACCTACACAATATGTATGATAAAATAGATGTACTTATAGGACGTGATATCAAACCGTGTTAATACTTTATACATAGCTATACAATTGTATGGTAAACCGTTTGTACATTTCAACTCAAACAGTTTATGTGGTCCTAATTTGTGACGTGTGGTAAGTACATAATAATATACGTCAATTAATTTTTTTTCTATAACAGAATTTAACAATTATTAATTATAAATAATAATAATAATATTATCATTATTATTATTAATTATTTTTGAATTATCGTTTAATATAATATTGTAATGTATAATTTTTTAGCATGTCCAATATAAAAAATCCAGTGAATTTATTCTGCTGTGTAATATATACATAAAATAATTGACGATTGTTCCTCGTAATTTTAAATTTGAATTAATTAGTCAATGATTAATCATAAAACACCAGAGGCTGTGAATCTAAGACACACGATTCGGCAGAATTGGCTAGTTGGCCAAATTTCAATGGCACGTAAAAACGAATTAAAATATTTTTCTTGACATATTTCAAAATATTTTGTCCGTATTTCATTTAAGTTAATAAAAACTGTTAATAAAATGCATGTATTCATTACCTATTGCTAACTTTTTTTTATTCTCTGTACAAATGATTTATTGGAGGGAGGGGGGGGCACATAATTATATTTAAAATTTTTTTTTTAAATTTTGACACTTGAAAAAGGTTTGCACACCCCTGTTGTATAAAATATACAAGCGATTCTGAGAAAAGATGGACTGTCAACCGAGATTTAGTAGAAAATGTTTATAATTTGGTGGAAAAATTCATATCTCTGCAGTTATCTATTTTAATTACAACAATAAAACAAAATTGATTTTTAGAAAACTGATTTTGCAAAAACCGCCATTTTTTCTTATTTTTATTTTGTTTTATCTAATTGTTTTGAAAAGTACAGACTACTGGATATTACTCATGATCCCCTAAAGCACCAACTTGATGTACTTTCCATCAGAAACCACTTGCAAAGTTAAACTTTGAAACGGTTTAATTATTCAAATAGGTTATAAACAACACAAAAAAAGAGCATACACATCATTGTAAAACCAATACATTCATATCTCCTCAGAATGTAAAAACTCCGTTCAAATAAATAAATCACAGGATTTATTATTCCGTTGTGTAGAATTGGTCATGAAACAATCATCAGATTACAAGAAAACTATACGGATACAACCCGAGGTTATTGGGTTTGTTTACGCTATATGTTCCATACCATTACGTGATAATTCATTGTTCCTAGAAAAAATAATCTATCCATATATGCATGCAATTCTCAGAATTCGGTTTGGGACAAAAAATAAAAATAGCAATTAAAATTAATTGGTAACAAAATATTCAGTGTATTTTTCGTCCAATCTCGATTTTGCAGTGGCCTTTTTTTTAGACTTTTCTCTCAATTTGTGGTAGTTATTTTACTATTATAATAATATCCCAATCCTGTGGTGTCTTTGATACATCATCAGTCATCACGATCTTGCAAATACAGCTATAAAACAAGGGAAGAATTGACAAATGTGCGAAAAATGAAAACTTTAAGACTTAGGACTTTAGGTGTTTATTATAATGTGGTCAGACCGTGTTATGCTTTAATGGGTCTATGTATATTTTATCGATTGCTTTAAACGTGCTTTTTCCCCACTAAAATGATACAGTTTAGATAGAGGGTTTGGCATAGTCCTCTTGACAAAACGTGCACCTCCTACCAGAGGCGGCGTTCATTGAAATGACTTTGTATTTTACACGGTAGGGATAGAAGGTTTGTAAATAATTCCGTCCCGAAAACTTCTTGGTCCATTTTGGTATTAAGTGAATTCCTCTCAAAATGAGAAAGGAAAATAATAATAATTTAGTATCAACTGCTTCAACGTAGTAGTCAATTGAAACTAAATTATTCTAGTATTTTATTAATTTTTAGGTCTAAAATTATTAATGTAAGCATTTTATTTACATCAAATTCTCCCAAACTTTTTTACACTACTGTCTACTAGGACGTCAACGATAATCGCCATTTAAACTTGTCTTTTACTTTGCTTTTAAAGATGGTTCCCTTTTCACAGATATTAGATTATATAAATAAAAACAATTACATTTTTATTTACTTAAATTATGTTGCTTATGGCCTTAAAAAATCTATAAGATGCATGTAAATTATACTGAAAAAAATCATAGTATGCATCTGTACTTGATTCGGGATGCAATATATAGTTTTGAAGGAAAATACAATTGTAAAAATGTACGTACTTGAAGTTTTAAATGAGTTATTTTTCGATAAAGGGGATGCTAAAATATGTTTCAAAAAAATATGATATAGGTACTCAGTTTCCCCGAATCACATCCCAAATCAAGCACTTCAGAGGCCTGGGGTCATCAACCCAGGTCCGCAAACGCAAGCATATATTTTAAGCGTATAGCTATAGCATGTATTAAAAAAATATTTTTAATCATTTAATACTATTATATTATGATTGCAGCCCTCAAGATATTTAAAAAAGGATCCGCTGCCTAAAAAGGTCGAAGACTCCTCCTGTCCTAAACAATCAAATTTGACATAACATACGTTAAGACATTTTATCCATTATTAATTCAAAACATAGATACCTAAGAATATGTTTTTAATACATTATTGGCGATGGAAACTACCTACAACTATCATATATTTTTAAGTTGGTGATATCAACAATAGTGCTTAAAAATATATATGATAGGTTACGTGCCTACGTGTGTTTGTAAATTTATAGAATGTATGAAACGAGCACCTACTTTACTAGTTACTTTACTAGTTCTAACTATATAATTTGTGTATTTTGTCATTTTGACAATTGTATGCCATCTGATTAGTTTTTCAGTTTTTTTGGGTAGCTTGATCTTCCTCTGACCTTTAATTGCGACCGTGCATAATATTATGTTGATTATTGGCAAGGAGTATAATATTTAAATATTTTCCTAAAATATGAGACTATTATACCTATCGTATTTTATTGGTTGGATATTTTTATTTTGGTTTTTTTCCTCCTTACTAACTATTTGAATCGTACAAAATGACAACACAGAGGCTAAACCCGTAGAATATAACGTACTCGTTTGCATTTTACGAGTTATACGATGTTGGATACCGGGAAAAAAATATTAATTTATAAGCAAGGTATTATATGAACGCAGTACGGTCGACATTGTGCGGATTCGGCATTTTGGAATTATATGTCGTATAAATAATTGCCATGTTTACTCTGACAGTCCTACGCACCTTATATAACATACTTATACGACGTTCATATATTTTTAATTATCTGTATACGTGGCATATGTATTGGACCTATCAATTAGATCTTCTTTTTTATTATAATTGAGACCCATGACAAAATTATAATAGTGGTTCAATTAATAATAGTGAATAAATAAATAAAATGTCATGTTATGGTTTTAGACAGATATTTTAGTATTTTTAAATCTAGTCATATATATTCTATAGTATCATAACCATTTTATTAACAGTAATAATAAGCATAATAATATCTTTGTTTTTTTTCACGACGCACCCATGTTGAATATTCTTGATCCTATTTGCTACACTTCGTGTTAGTACGATGATCAAAACTATGATTAGAACGACTACGGATTTTTAGGATTCTTCGAATCGATCATAAATAATAACAGATCATGACTTGCGATTTGAGTTACTACATTTTCTATTGAATGGAAAATGCACTCTGAACGAGGTTCATGCTTTTGACTTTCGAGTGTAATTTTAATTTTAATTGTAACACTTATAAATGTGACACAATATTATCATTATTTATATATTGTAATTTTGATAGTATTTTATATTTTGGATTTAATATTTCAATGTACACTACCAGCTATGCAATAATATTTTAACAAAATGTATTACAAACATGTCTTACCTATACATTGTTATATACAAAGCATGCTCGCCCCCTTTAAGAATGCAGTTATTCTGCAAAATCTGATTTTTGGAATTTTTTAATATACTTACTTCAAAGTTACAGACCATATTTTTAAATTCTTGAAATTTTTGGTACCACTTAAGGAGTGTCCTGTGGCGATACAAACTTCTGTTTTATAAATGAGAACCCCCTCCCCCTCTCTTTTTCTGTAAATTATTTTGTGGATATTTTTTCTTTAACATTTTTATGTACCCAGTTCAAAATTCGTACGAGTAGTTTCACAGTTATTAAAATGTTTATTCTTAGGATAATAGTCCTTAAAAGTGGTTTTACAAAAGTATAAAATAGATGTAATATTGGATCTTATATTTATTATAGGTACTCAGACCATTTTTACAAATAGTAGTATAAATATGTTCCTTCTGATAACTAGTCCCTAGTCATCCTAGTCTATCCGCGCGCCTGCTATCGCGTACGTGCGCGACCATGCTGAGCCGTGCCCCTCTCCTCCCATCAATGCCTAGTACATGCCCCCCCCCACCATCAATACCTAGTAGTAAGGAACATATTTATACTACTACAAATCATTAGTGGTGATAAATTATTATTTATTACCAAGTTTAAATCTCCATATATCCCATCCCCAATATCATTCGTCTAAGAATATTATACTTGGTACTTACTCAAAGTTAAATAAAGTAAAAAACTACTTGTTTTATGTAAATAAATTATGTGTCTATCATTAGAAAAACCGGGATTTAAGTAGGACACTCTTTCAGTATTGAAAAATTTCTAGAATTTAGAAATTGGTAATTGAGTATATTTAAAAATTCCAAAATCAGAATTTGAATAATTTCATTATTAAAGGAAATATTAGGGTGAGCATGCTTGGTGAATCACCCAGCTTTATTCATATATATTGTTCGTATATTTATAACGCTTTAAACGTCGATTTGGTTAGATAGGTATATATTGTATATAATGACAGTGTTTTTTGATCCTTCCTAAGTCATTATAAACGGTTTATTGCTTAAATCGTATACGTAGCATACGAATAACGAAAAAAAAGTAATTTTATGAAGGATGGGGAATCCGTGCGTTCCTTTTCCATAGCCCTTGCTACTATAAATACGCTTCTGGCTTATAACATTATTCGAGTTTATATAATATTATATATACTATAGAGTATAAACGATTGGAAATATGTTGAAATAAATTATGTGTGTATACTGTATATAAATGTACAAAGGCGGGAAATACTTTTGATTAAGTATTTATTATGATAAACTACAGTTTTGGGAAATGAGAGATTATGTATGATTAATGAACTATATTATATTATATTCATAATAGATAATACTCACGAACACCTTTATAATTTATACTAAGTACAAAGTTAACTACTAACAATCATGTTATTTTCATGAAACATCTCAAAATATATTTGCTTCGCAATGATAAAATAATAATTGGTGTTTATATAGGTGTTTATACCTAACATTATTCAAAACGGATTAATTGTTTCAGAATAAATAGGTATCTTGTCTAGTTGAACATATGATTTTCAATGACAAATAATTCCAATATACAATTTATACTAATGCATAACAATCACCGTATACTAAGTACGAATATTGTCAAAGATGGTTTAACAGTGAGTGTTTGCAGACGACTATATCTATTATGCTAAACGAAATAGTATCGAACTAAGTATAGTAGAGGGTTAAATATTTTTTTTTTTAGGGACTTATTATTATAATTTACAATAATTACCTGTACAGTTTTAACTGAGAAGAACCCACGGACAAGCCCATAAAAGCTTATCGACAAAACTAACGAAACCAAAATATTTGACCGGAAGCCGAGAGTTAATATTTTGGGCTTGAATTATTTCGTGGCAATGTGTTTGAGGGGGTGGTAACTGTGTCGATCGCCATCTCTACGTCATGGGTCATTGACACGTTCGTTAATCTAACGTAATGAAAAGAAATTAAAACGTTTCAACATAACATCAATAATATTTATATCAACATCATTAGTGGATTCTCAAAAGTTATTTTTAGAACCCAGATGCGCAGGTTCTACTAGTGAGTGCGTTGGTCGACGGTGGTTCTTAATTTTTTAATGCTGCATCGAGTGAGACTCTATTTCGATCGTACTAAACTGACAAGTAAGTAAGACCCATCCAGTACATCATGGCACTCAGAAACCATTACGATTTAAAAAAAACAATGATCCGAAAACAATATTTTACAGTACTTTTTGTACAGTGTGAACTATAGTTGTAACTTGTAAGTTAATAGTCATTAGTCATTCATATTAACCCTGTATAATAGTTTTATTACATTTTCAAGTCTTAGATATAACATTTTAAGATTTCATACGTTTTTTACACTTTTTACTACAAACTAGGATTCAATTATCGTGATTTTGACGAATTCAGTAAAAAAATATATGAATTTTAAATGTTCATATTAATCGTACCTCTATGTATCTTAAAAATGTTCAAATTGATATGATAAAAACTTAAAAGGTACCTTGATTTAAATTGTTGAAATTTTTAACCAAGTGGATGATTTCTTTTATCAATATTTATATAAAAAAAATTTAAAATTTCAATAAATAGCTCGCTAAGAGTCAAAATATTTTAAAGAAAATACTAACATAAAAATTGCTGACAAAATTAAATATTAGTGTTCTTTATTTTTGAATTACAATTTTCAACAGAGTAAAAAAATGATATTGTCAAAAACTGTTTTTGTTTAAAAATATCGATTTTTTCATAATTATTTTCCCGATTATTTTGAAAAGTACTGGATATTTTTTGATTTTGACTTCCTTCAAATAGATTTACTTTCTTACAAAAAAATGGTTTGTAGTTGAAAATTGAATGAATTTTTCTTCTATAAAGAATGTCTATAATATACAAAAAGTCATGTCTTTAGACATAAAAAAATAACAATCAATACATCCATAGCTCTGCTCAGAATTTAAAAAACTTTGCTACAATTTTTTCTCGAAATCGTCATCGTATTTATAATGCTATAATTGCACGTTTAAATAGGTACCTGTATAAATGTATATAATAATAAAAGAAAATTATTCAAAGGGTATATTATTATTAAAGTCACAGATGAAATAGTGCAATGTGCTCGAACGCAGATGAAGATTTGTCGTTCTCCACGAGTTGTAAAAGCCAGGTTTTCGTCAGTGAGGCGGGGGAGGGCTGGTTCGGGTCACAACGTGCAAGGGTCCGAACGACCGAACACATTCCGACCGCGACGGGCGAGCACACGAATTCTCACCGTTTTTCCTTTGTCCAACGTCGTAGTAATAATAATAGTAATATAATAATATGTGTGAGACGACGTCTCCACTCTCCGTTATTGGCAAACGAATATTTCCCACAAAACATTCCGTTGCGTTTGACCTTGGGCTTTGGTTCGATGACGAGAGAAAGGGCCAACCCGATCGGACCGCAGCATCTGCTGTAGGGACGATCCGTTATTACTTATTACAACAACGAAAATGCCTGCGGAGGGTAACCGAACTGATTCTATTATATGTTGTATAACTATGATATTATTGTCATTGGATTGTCACCGTCAAAAAGTTATGACTCGTTGGATTCAAGTTATATCCACTGCTCGAAAGTCATAGGCTATACCGTAGTCATACCAGAGGTGGTCAACCGGAATTGATAAGGGAGATAGATATCCCCCATGATCATTTTTTCAATGTTTAAGATTTGATAACTATAAATTATATTTTAGTAGATAATCAAATAGTGAGTGTGAAAAGACAGCCATAACCCATGACAAAATCATTCGAGTACCACTGAACCCTACTATTTAACATTTATTTAGTCATTTGTATAATTATTACTATCATTTAATTTTCAACAGTCATCACTCGTCACTCATCATCATCCATCGCAGTCTTCAGGGCAGTTACCCGTTTCTGCTTTGACGGTATAATATTATAATATAATATACCATGGTTTATTTGTTGATTGGAATTTTTGCTTTTCACCATTATTTTTTTCTTCAATATTCTTACGAGTAAAGGTCTGAGACGGTTTACATACATTACATTCCACAGAATAATAACGTATAGTGGGTATAAAATAATGATCTTATAATGATGTTTACATAACTCTAAAGGTATGAGGTAGGTATATCCTATTATATATTTATATAATATTATGTAGTAGATTTAATGCATAATGAAATGAACGTTATTAACTAGTCACATTTACCATGTAATATCAAACTATTTAATGTCATGAATAGATGTACTAATATAGTTTCAAATGAATAGGTATACACTATACATACAATATTTTTATTTAATATTTTTTAAATATCGTTGTATGAATAAATTGATACTATAAAAGGTAACACAGCTGTATGCATACAACTTAAAACACTATTTAAAATGTTGATCAATAAATCAAATCCAAAATTATAATGCATTATTAAGGAATTATAATACCGCCTGGAACTCTAATAGATAGCAAAGCGTACAGAACATTTTTTTAAATATATATTTTAAACAGGACTAAGTGGAAAAATAAACTTAAATTTTACTATATCCTTAAATTTTCAATAATAGGTACCTGCTTTAACATATTATAGGGGTTTTATGAACTTGAATACCTACAGTTTATTATATTATTCTTTTGAACTTTTAACACTCGGAGATTCAAAAGGTATAAGATGGTTTTAAGTTTTATGTTATCGTATTTAATAAAACTCAGTAAAATGTATCAATAAATTCTTCATGCATAATAAAATATATTCTGGCTGACAGAAATCATTATCATTTTAATATATTAAAATAATATTCAACGTTCTAAAAAATTATTTATTTATTATTTTTAAATGGTTCTTTTGATGTATATATATACATTTATTAAAATAATAGTGTTGTTGGAAAAAACAATAACTTATAAAACTAAAATAATTTATGAAGATTTAAGTTCTGTATGTACATGCAGTTGCTTATTAATTATTAATAAATTAAAAACAAATATCTATCTTGAATATATTTGAATAAATATATAGAAAACAAGAACCTTTTTAAAAATTAATCTTGGTTTAAATGATATATATATATATATATTAATATTTTAATCATAATATATTATAATTTACAATACAATGTGAAAAACATTTTTATTACCATTACCTTGAGTATGGAAAAATGTTCAATAGATATTACACTTCAAGTAAATTATTTCATTTCATTATTTATGAAACCTACACAATTCTCATTAACATATTTCTTTATAGTATTGTACATTAATTAAAAATATATTGGTATTATATATGTATTTTACTTAAATCAAAATTCTAAATACAAGCTTTTATAAATATAATTACATAATACGTAATTCATCTTCAATAAAACACGGAAAATAACCGTACATTTTGAATGTTTTCGTTTGTCATCTATTCAACGTGTAGTCATGTAGTATACTTGTTTGCTTGAAACATGTAATGAGATTTTTATCTATTAATGATATGTCAAACAGGTATATTGTAATTTATTATTTTCATATATTTTATAATGTTAACAAATAGTTCTTGAAATCATTGTATTATATTGTAGTACTACAGATTTTATCTTTTATCATGGTTACTTTAATGTTTGTGTTTTAATAATAAATATGTACACAACTTAAAACATAATGTATTGTATTAAAACAATTAGAGCGAAGGAATGGTACTTAATTGTAAGTTAGCATGATGTGTGTACTCGTATGTAAATTACTTGAGTAAATCAATTATTTAATTATATAAAAATTAAAACGTTATAAGAAACCATTTAAAAATCAGAAAAAATAATGACAATACATTTTACTATCGCATAGGTATTGCATATACATTATACAATGTCAATTAGTTAATTTTCTTTATTCTATATAAAGTTAGGTACATTACAAACCTACTGTTACACATTAGTTTGAAATTATTATACATGCTGCGGGATGCTGCGTAATATTAAATCAATGGTAACATATAATGATAATACGCAGTGTGTACAATTGGGTGGTAACGATGAAGATTATAATTATATAATGCTTTCAATGTGTATTACAAAGATGAGTACGTAGTGTATGTGACTTATCCCGAGGTAAGGAATAATTATTCAACATGGATCACATATATAATATTAAAATTAATATTATTAACATAGTAACGCGAACTTGTATACTTTGGTCATTTTAATCAAAATTCGAAAAAGTAGATCCTGAGTCATCAAAAATTAAGTTCTGATTATACAGGTTAAGAAGATATCATTGTGGATATAATGATTTTAAAATATTATAGTAATATATTTATATGTATTTGGATACTCATCAAATATTATAAAAATTTAAAAATTTAAAAATATTACGACCCTCAAGTGGGTATATTTAAAAACCAGAATTTGAATAAAGACATTTTTAAAGCAAAAAAAGGGGGATGAGTGCGCTTGGTGAATCACCCTGTAAACCTACAGCGTGGCTACGTTATTACTATACAAAAACAAACGAAGCGTTTTGTCAGCGGACACATAATATTATAAAGTCAGTGATGCGTCGTGGTGAGAAGGGGGCTGTGAAGACACCAATATTCAATTAATGGCACAGCGGGGGCGGCAGCGGTGGTGGTATTTCATCACTGGCGTTTTTTTCATTCTAGTATCGTTATAATAATATTATTACGTGTATTAGTTGAAACTAGCAGTTGTATTCACCTTCTATTCGACATTTGTCTTGAATAATGCTTAAAATGTTTTAAAAAAAGGTTGTTTTGACAAAAATAATAATAATATAATATTCTGTTCGGCGTTAATTTATTTAAATATTATGAATAAAATCGATTTATGAATAAATTCACTTCTAAAGCATCTGAAATATATATAACATCCTTTGGTAATCTAGTTTAAATTTCTAAAATATTTAAATGAAAAAGTTTTCTTTGAGAGTTATTTTATTGTTTAAGACTTGCGATCTCCGCCGAGATGTATTATTATAATACTAGAGTTTCACATTTTAAAAACGTTAGCTTTTCATTTTTGGTATACCATAATGATTTTATCATTTTGTCTAAACGATATTTTAAATTTTATAAAAACATCATCTAGACGTTATACTGTATTAAAATATATAATATGAATTGTGTATTATATTTCGTCTCTAATCCAAGAATTGCCGCTGCTGTATTGATGATAATATATTGTATTACTATATTATTATAGTGATTATTATTTTGTTCGCTCAGTGGGTTCACTTCGAATCGCGGCCCTTTCCGTCATTTCCGCGTGATAATATAATAATAATAATAATATTATGAGCTTAGCTCGTTGCGGCTGCAGTGGTGTATACCCACCTAAATCCGTATGCGTATCGGTTTTGCTCGGCAATCGAGGAGCATTAAAAATGTATAATATTATGATTATATTATTGTAATATAGTAATAATACGCTTACCGTACGAGGAAAATTTTTTTGCGCGGCGGACGAGGTGCCGGCGGAGGCGGTTGTTAGATGGCGGTAGAGAAGCGTTTTATTATTACGCGTCGTCCTCCCCCCCCCCTACTCAGCTGCGGCCGACGGTTCCCCAACCCCCGCCCCGCCAGACGGCGCGATCCTCCGTAAGGATAGGCGTGCGTCGGAAAACGCGCGC
This sequence comes from Myzus persicae, assembly GCF_001856785.1. Lineage (NCBI taxonomy): Eukaryota > Metazoa > Arthropoda > Insecta > Hemiptera > Aphididae > Myzus > Myzus persicae. The sequence continues at coordinate 73,934 of NW_019104086.1, read as the reverse complement.
GAATCGCCTCCACCCGCCGCCGCCGTTGCAGACACCACAGCCGTAACCACCGCGCGCGCGTTGACACAACTCGACAAGCGTCGCGTCGCCGCGACCGCCGGCAGTAGCACATTGGCCGATCGGCCGTACGTCGCGTCCCTCGTCTGCTCGTCCGCCCGTTCGGTTAGTCCGTCCCGTCTCGTGCGTGTGCGGCGTTTACGTGTAGGCACCGACTGGTGTGCGTTTTGTTGTTGTTGTTGTTGTTGTTGTTGTTCGGTGATTTCATCGTCGTCGTCGTCGTCGTCCGATTTGTGCGCGTGTTGTTTTCCCTCGGTCTGAAACGCGTTCGTGTTGTATGGAAATAAAAACGAAAAAATCATTTTAATTTCGTTCGGGTATTCCCCGACATCCGAGCACTACAACAGGTAACCTACACCGTGTAATATCTTCCGCGCGACCACATATCATAATATTATATTATTGGACTCACGAGCGTGCGACGGCATGGAACGCTTTAAAGTGATGAAAGCCTCCGGGTCGAAACACAGCCTGAACAAGTACTATGGCGCCACCGCCGAAGACCTGGAGAACACCGCCGGACTGCTGGAGATGACGAGCGTGCTGGGCAGCTCGCAAATCGACGAGAACGCTTCAGGTAGACTTTTCACTACTCTTTTTTATTATAATATACAGTAACATATACCAGACACCTATTGATTTTAGAATACGATATTATATGATATCGATAGTGCTTTACTCATTTACTGACCGTCATAACATTAATACCGGCTATTATGTAGGTTAAAGTATCGTAAACTCTCATAAATGAACCATCATAATTATAGTTTGGTGGGTACTTATTTTTATCATAGTGGAGGGATATCACTTTTTTGCGGATTTACGATACATGTAACCGATACAAAACCGATTTACTAACGTTAATTACATTAAAAAAAATTAAATTTTTTTAAAATTACAAGCGGATATTTAATAAAAAATCCCTATTCCCTATGGTAATATGACGTCAGCATTAATTATTTAGCGTTATAAATAAAAAATTGTATGCATTTGTAATATACTAGCAGACTTTTTTTTTTTACTATATCGATTTAAATAACTGGTTTGGAAAAAATCAATATCATCAATACTGAATATAGTTTTATCGCGGTGTTTGGAAAGAACGTCGTTCATGAACCTCACGTTCATACGTTCACACGACATTTGACCGTCACTAGTATTTTTCAAATTGAGTGTGAACGTAAACGATATTTATATTTTAATGAACTTGAACGATTTTTAAGACACTCAATTTATTTATCATTTAATAGGCAGGTGTATTATGTTTGAAATATATTGATTAATTAAATTATATTTTATTATAATAATATTTTCTTATTATAATTCCTATTATAAAAATAATAAGTGAAAGACCCAGTGAACGCATTCATTTTTTCAATGAACGTAAACGTGAACGCATTCATTTGAAAAAAAAAGAATGTGAATGAGTTTGTTTTTTAAGGATTGAACGAGAAGGTGAACGAATTCATTTTTTTAGTGAACGTTTGGAATACTGATTTTATGTATCGGCCCATCCCTAATTTTTATGTCATTGTTTATGTCTAGCCTTAGAATTATTTTTCACAAAGCTCAAGTGCTCTTCGAGGGTTAAGAGAAGAAAATGATGATATTATGTTACACTTTATTGAACACGATAATAATAAAATGTATAGTAATATAGGACATAGGTAACATAATATATTTTGTATCTAACTAAACATACGTCATAATATATGAACTACCCTAGCCATGCGGATGGATGTGCCTCCGTAGAACGCGCATGGTAGGTAATTATTATAACATTGTATCCGATTGCGTGAGCGTGATAAAAAGAAATTAAATTAAATTAAAAATTAAAATGATTAGTTTTTTCGAGAAGTATTCTCTTTTTTCTCACTCTTTCTTTTTCTCTCTCGCTCATAGTGTCATGCGATGTTCGAATCAACAGGTTCATACTCTGGTGTGAGATTGGGTTTCTGCAATCTTTGTTTCAAACCGCTTTGGAAGTTGCGGCCGATATGAAACTTTCACCCTAACGTTCCAATTTGATATTCCTCAGTAACGCGTACAGTTTTTAACGATCGTTCGTGCGTAAAATGTCGAGTGTAGATTTTAACTATTAAGGGGATGGCGGGTGGTACCCAGAGTGGTGCCTATATTATAGTGAGTAGACGAAAACAAATTTGAGAGAAGATAATAATAATATTATCCATTATTATTTTTATAATGGTTAAGCGCAATACATTTACTTTGTTCACGCTATATTGTAGGTATATCTAGGTTGCTTTTTTTTTTTTAACAAAACTAACGATTTATGGGCAGATGGATTTATCGTGTGTACAAAAGTTTTGTTATTATTTTGGTAATCGACGGTCTTAGTGAATTAACGTTTTTATTTTCAAACCCCCCCAGCATTACAATATGAAAGCATCCAATATGATATTATGTTATTATTTATAGGTACTTTTAGTTCGTATGAAAAATAATAGTTTTGTATTATTCATAAAAATATTATTTACATTTAAAATTGATTTCCATGGCATCAGAGATAGTTTATTATACATTTTGTTATGATATAATAATGGTTTTTTTTAAATTTTTCTAATAAATGTTGTAGGCACTTCAATTTGTATTTCAATAACTATGTTCATTATATTATTAATACATTTGTTGTGTTTGTTTTTGAATTTTGCGTCACTATTTATTAAGGTGCTATTGCCTATTATTGCCCTTACATGTACCTACTTATTTATTCTATTTGTTTAAGTGAAAACCTTAGCATGTAGGTAATAATATTCATTAATTTGGTAGTACACTTATTTAATACAATACATGTGAATTAGTGATGAACAAAATTGGTCTTAGTTTTGCGGTCTCTCGAGATTCTTGCTACAAGACCAAGACCAAGACCAAGACCAAGACCAAGACCCAGACCAGGATGGTACTGGAATTAGGAAGACAAAGACCTGAATTAGGTTTGCAAATAAAGACCAAAACAATACCCACGCTGCAAGACCAAAACCAAAACAATACCAACACTGCAATACTCTTCAATTTTCCTTTTTCCCGAAAACACATTAGTCTAGTACTAGATTTAATTAACTAATAATTTATAACGAGAATAATAATACATTATTTTTAGAGTTAGTAAATATAATCAGTATTCAAGGAAATGGTGAATTATCAAAAAAATTTGACATAATTGGAATTATTATTATAAATAATATAGTTGTTTCCTACTAATATTAAATTTTCTCAAAATCGATATAGACGTCGAAAGTTGCTGCCTCGCTAATAGGATAATTCATGTTTATCATACACCTCTACCTTGAATCGAATACTAATATTCAATTAAAGGCTAATAATTGCTGGAAGTCATTACGAAGTACAATAGTTATCATTTTGATTATAAGAACGTGTTTATTTTCGTTCGTAGCTTGGGTGATGTCGTCGTATTGTATAATATTGTGTACATAAATGTCCTAAAGTATATTATTGTCTGCATAGTGCATAACATGTCATTACTTTCGTAAACTTGTAGTTTTTTGGTAATACGCCTTATTGTTAACACGTATAAAAAGTAAAATAAAAACTAAATCGTTTAACTTATATTATGTTTAATTTCAAATTATTAATGTATTATAAATCACATATATTGGACTCAAGTTTCATCTTGAGGTCGTAGTAAAAAACTTACACACAGCTAAGGCATATATTTCATTTGTTGTATATATTTTGTGGAAGTACAAATGTCTTGCAAGAGTCTTGTTTAAGACTAAGACCAATACTAGGGGTCCATACCCCAAAAAAACCAAGACCAAGATTTTGAAAGTCTTGGTTTCGTTTTGATCATCACTAATGTGAATTATCTATGGGTACCCTCTGGATGGTTCCGGTTGGAATACCCTCCTGCTATTTTAATTAATATTTATTATTTATCACTTGTCTTGTAAAAATTAAAAAAATGGTTTGTGCTATCCTATTCGCGGAGATATATTTCTGCGGGCGATCGTGTGTTCTAGCTGTTAGTTGACGGTATACTTACTACTTGGTGTTATCGGTCAGTAGATAGCTCTGTTAATAATGATGATAGATCGGTGTATATCTTAAATTGTATGGTTGGTTAAACTTAAATTCCTATGCATAAAATTGGAGAGGATCGCACTTGGACTTTCCATTTATGCATTTTGCGTTTATGGTTAAAGGCGGTACCCATATATGTAGAAAAAACTTTTTTTGTCTAAGTGTTTTGAATTTTTCGTATGCCGGTCCTATATCTGGTACCTACGGCAATACTAATTTATTATTTATATTAATATTTGTATTATTCAATTTAGGGTTGTCATTTTAATGAAGATAGAGATTATCTTGATACTATGTGTCTTTAGGTCCAACATTTAGTATGATTGTGGTTCTTGTTCTTATTTGTTTTGATTGATTAGTTGTAACGGTTTGTGATATTGTTAATGTCATGTAGCCACATAAATTCTTAACCAATTCTGTGCTGCAGCTCACAAAATTAATTTTATATATTTATTGTAGTAATTATTTGGTTTTAAGTGCCCATTCACTATATTATAATATAATCAAACTAATTATAAAGTGGTAAAAGGCATTTGAGTTGTATATATTATAAAGTATAGGTACTTGAATTATTAGTGCTTATAAGACAATACTATTATATACATATTTTAAAAAAAGTTATCAATAAAATAAATTTATTTTTAGATATTTTAATTTCGAATTTGGATGAAATTAGATATTTTAAAAAAGTTTAACGATTTTTATTATTTAATATTTATTGTTATCATTTTTAAAATATTAACCGTGGTAGGTATCTAGAATCGGTTCTCATATGTCAACTTTTTTTGTTTTATATTTCATTTTGAATTACCTATTGTATAAACTCTTACCAGACAATTTTTATTGTTATTATTATCATTATTATTATAAAAGAAAACCTGCATCTTTTCATAATGTAATACAATTATACTTATTCAGTCCATTACAAATAAGGACGTTAATTATTTTTTTATATCATTCATTATTTATTTTAATTTATTACTAGAGTGACAAAGATTCCTTTTATTATTGTGGGCACTTAATGCGAAAACAACGGCTATTAAAGTGTTAGTTATAAGTATTGTCGATAAAAGTCACAAATTATATTATGTTGTTTTTGCGTTTGCTATTTACTTTACACGAAAGTGATATATGACAAGTGAAAAAATTGTAAATTTATTTGTGGATCTACCCCTTACCTAAAATATGTTATTCGCCTTATCACATTTTATTACACTGTTAATATGTGATCAATCAACTGACACATGTCTTACACTGACAACATAAAATATTATTAGTGACACCAGATAGTATATAATTTGTTGTATTCAGTGTCAGCCAAACTGATGGTTAAAAGAATTACTTGCTTGTAACTTTGTTGATATCGATATTCGGACACAAACGGTGCTTTTTAAAGTTGACAACGATAATTATATCAACCTCACTTCTACTTAAGATCAAATGCCAACGAAATAAACCTTTGGCTTAAGTGTGTAGTACTTTTCTATCAATTCATTAAATTGTCCTAAGTTTTCCTTAATATAGTGATTGGTGACAAAAAAAAAAAAAACATACAAAAAAAATACATATCGTGTGTCCGTGGAAACATGGTACACTTATCACTCACTACGCCCTTTAAATGATTTTTAATTCTGTTAGAGGGACATTCAACTAGACTCATGGATTCTACATTTCTATGACTTAAGTACAATTTTTGTAACTTTTGTATTTTGCGAATGTTCACACAACTAATTTTTTCTTAATGGCATATTTTTTTTAAACTACCTAGTTTTAATTTTGAAAATGTTGGAATTAAAATACAAGTTGATAGATTGAAGTAACTCGAAAAAAATAACCAATCCGAATGTGGTATTTAAAATAGGGGTTGACTTTGAAATAAAATAAAGCTATATTGCGCATGCGCAAAATACATGGGCTTAAAAAACTGTAAGTCATAGAAATGTATGATATATTAGTCTAGTTAAATGTCCCAAAAACAGAATTGAAAATTATTTATGGGGTAATGAGTGATAGAGTGTACTCTGTTTCCACCGACACAAGGTGTATAAATATATAAAACTATAGCCCGTGGGCCAAATTAGTCGCCTTGCGTAAATCATTATTTGGCCCTCGGAAATATTCTGTAAAAATAATTTAATAAGTCATCTAACTAATCAAATTTAAGTATTTGGCCATCAAGTTCTGTATTTTGTCATCAGTAATGAAATTAGTCACACATAATATAAGAAGAAAGAATTACTTTTAGATTGTGAGAAAATCGAGGATTGTGTTAGCTAGGTATTAGAAAATTTTTTCGACCAAATATGTACTCTATAAAAATGTTCATGATTGGAAATTATAAACATGATGAACTTTACTTTTTTGTCACTTGCCTACTTAAATTCACGAAAACAAATTTACCGCAATATGCCAGTTATTGTTTATGTACTTCTTCATAATTTCCATTTTTGGTTCAATTTGATGGTTTTTAAGAAAAAAATTGTATTGTTATACATATTTGCGAGCATATATTTTGTTATTTCTTTTTGATTCTTTCATATTATACCGTGAAATGATTTTGCATCTTCAAACTGGTTTCCCATAAGGAATTTAATATTATTAATTAAAATTTTTCACCTTAATGATCTCTTCATATAAATTAACTTGGTAATTAATTTTGTTAAGCTTGTGTGTGTGTTACAGCGATGATGACGCGTTTGCTCGTTTTCTATTGGCTATTAATTTTACATACAAATTTTGTTTTAAACTTATGTTCTAATTGACATACGTATATAGTAAAATTTGTGTTAGTTACTATGGTTGTGTCTATTGTCCACTGTTAGTATTCACAATATACGACACAATTGTATTCAATTTATTTTCAACTAACATAAATAGGGTAAACTTGAAAACTTATATCAATATAAATATATGACGTAACTTACGATATCTATAATTATCCCCGTACCATATTAATTGTATATTAAGTTTAAAATTATTACCTAATACCCGTTTTAATTTCATAATTGTTGTTTTATATTTTTTATGCGTATTGATAAAAAATGTTTGTTTGGTCAAATAACTTTTCAGTTTCATAGAAACTTCGTCATAATTTGGTATTAATGCAATAAAAAAATAATAAAAGTACCAGGGAGGCAGCGATTTTTGTTGAAAAATCATTTTAAATTAAAATGTAGACAAAATTAGTCTAAATCACACAAATGTTGCAAATTATATCACAGTTAAAAAATTAAAAGATCTATAATCATATAATTTTTACTGCCAAAGCTAGACAATTTAATACAAGGTTCTTTATGAGTTCTTTATTTTGAAACCATAAAATTTAAAAATTATCTAATCACAATTTGTTTTGTACATATTAAGCTTCACCATTTTTTATTATTTATTTATGTGTACTTTATTAAATTTCTACAAATTATAAACTGTGCAGGTTTTTGCAGAATAATATAAAACCAAATAAAGGTAGACAGGACAATTCTATTACTTTATTGGCTTTATTAGTTATTTTGAAGTTTCAATGAGTTAAAGTTTTCAATTATTCTTCTGGAACCCAATAAACAATCCAATGAAATAAAACTTTACTTTTTCATTTTAACACTGATATTTTGTATTCTGAAAGAATCAAATAATGGATGAAATTAATTCATAACAATGCATTTTCTTAAAAATATATTCATGAATACTTTTGGGTACCATTTAAACTCAAAAAGTTTCTACTTACAGTTAACACCTACAGATCTGTATAGATTGAATTTTGTATATAAATGAAACAATAAAAATATAATTTTTAAATGTTTTTAAAAATATAATTACCAAGGCCGGATCTAGGATAGAGCCATAGAGGGGGCGAACCGGGGCACTTATTGAGAGGCACCAAATTACTAAATAATAAGTGGATAAATTAACAGTTTTTATTATTTTACAATGAGTATTAGGTATAGCCTAATAGCCTTTATATCTCATTTAATAAATTATTAGAGGATTTAATGTTTTTTTTTTTCTGCACTCAAAATTAATTCTATTGTTAAAATTTTTAACTCTGGAGTCTCACATAACTTTACCAACTATCTTCACATCACAATTGTATTTCATATTTTTAAATTATTTGAAATCATTTTAGCGGTACCTACTAAATTCCATTCACTCTTTTCATCTAACTCCAATATTTTTTTATTCCCTCTCAATCTTTCTCAAAGGTCTCTCAATTCTCTCAAGTGTTAATGATTTTTAGGATGGTTAGGTTAGTTATAGGTTATTGTGTAGATGAGTAACTATAAATTAATCATAATAATCAATGACTACATCTATAAATGCCAAACTTCATCTATACACTAATCGGGTAATAATGAATTAATATTTCAAGTTTCACAAAGACTGGTTCCGTAGTTTTCGGAGGAAACGACAATACAAAACTGCGTTGAACTGGGAGATAGAAGGACTTTACTTCACTCACCCAATAATTATAATATTATGTTGAATGTAACTACTCAACTAAGATAATATGGAATATGAAATTAAAATATGTATGTTGTAGTTAAAAAAAAAAACTTAAAGTATTATTTTAATGAAAATAAATAATTAAAATATTTTTTCAAATGAGAGTTAAATGTTAAAAATAATCCTATATATTTTTTCAAAATCCTCAAACCTCATTATATTATAATAAACTATAGTAGGTAGAGGCTATAGTTACTGTTGATTAACTTTTCTATACCTATACTATGCATCTAAATTTAAAAATAAATCATGAATAAATAAATGTAATTAAATGATAAAACTTATGGAGTTTGCTCAATATTTGGGATTTGTTAATTAATTACAGGTAATAGGTGTTAAGTACACATTATACTAGCAAAACAAATGTTCCTATTTATTTTTGGCATTAACGCACAAAGGTGTTTCATGTAAAAATAAAAATCTAGTTTATTTAACAATGATAAATGATGTGGTTTCGCCATCAACAATTATTTTTAATAATATTATGAAAACTATGAACTAATGATATTTTATCTAATACAAATTTTAAAAATAAGTTATCATTATTTTACTGAATAGTGAGTGTACAAATTAAAAATCCATGAATATTAAATGTATAGGTAGGTACTTATTTTTACAATTATAATTTCATATTAATTACTTAAATGGCTTAAATGGCTCTTGTTTCATGATTATTGGCAAATGTTTTTCGTTTTGAACTTATTATCCAAAAGGTTTTATTTTTCTGCGTTTAATATACTGTTTTTCAAAAAAGTTTGGAAGTTTTATTGGCATTTGGGTTGCTTTTGAGAGAGCTTTTGTAATTTTTTTTAAGAAAATAGATTACGACAATTTAGTTGCTGTTATTCAATTTAGTCAAAAACGTACAACACTCAAATTACATATGTATCTATTTTTAAACATTTAATACTAAATGGGAGCTTGAACGTAAGGTTCATCACAACTAAATTAAATTAAAAACACCATCCTCGTATGGCCCTCGCCATTGGATATCCCAAGAAAAATAGATACCTCAATCAACAGAATGCGAATCGGACACACATCCCTAACCCACCAGTATCTGATGAAAAGGGAAAACCCACCTATATGTTCCAGTTGTAGCACACCTCTCAATATCAACACACATTATAACGCATTGCCTTTCAAATGAAACGGATAGACGGTAAGTAAAAGTACAAAATATTCTCTCTGAAACCCTCCATCCACACAACATAAAAAACACAATTACCTTTATAATTAAAACCAATTTAATCAATATTGTGTGTCTTGTAACTAGTATAAAAATATTAATGCATTTTAAGACATAATGTAAACCTTAGTAACGAGCCTTAAATACTGAGGCTTAAAATAATTTAAAAAAAAAAATACTAAATGTTAAATGTTAAATATTAAATATGTTTCACAGGCATTTGTTTGTTTATGAGTACATTATTGTTATAAGATAATATATGGTGCAAAAACTATGTGTTACATTAAATTCATTGTTTTTTATATGTTTTAAAATGTTATCATTTTGTGTTTAGTCCAATTTAAATAATTTTTTGATTTCAAAGTTTAGTGGCTAATTATTAAATGTTTGTAAGAAGTAAAAACTGCTTCATATTTAGTTGATAGTTCACAATTTACAAAACAATCTTACCTATAACCTAAATTTCAGCTGCCTCGCATATAGAACGCTCAAGGAATATGGTATGGAAGGGCAGACAATTCTAAGACTCAAAAAGAACGTGCTATGGCCTACGGAAGTGTTGACAAGAAAATCCCTTAACTCTTTTCATGAAACTAGTAAAAAACTCTGTAAAAAACGTTGTCATGTTTGACATCTTGTTAGAAAAGACAGTGATGTGTGAATACCATTTTCATATTGCATTTTTAAATTGTTGGGGTTTTTTAGGTAATGTATACAAGTATATTATATATTTTTTTAAATGTGAAAATAGTTAGATAAAATTTTCAAGTACAGCTAGTAAATGAAACCAAAACCCATGTCATATTATAGTGGTATATTTTTTCGTGACTGCCTAGGAATTTTAATGAGTGAAAACGAAGCGATGGAAAAGCGGTCGTGACTTGAATGAATGTAAAAGGTTTAGGTTTGTCCATTTTTTTTTATTAATGTAAAGATTATAGTTAAAAAATATATTTTCACATCGAGAAAACATACCACTGGAGAACAGTAATGTATGTATAATGAATATATTTGTTATTATTAATCATGACTCTAATTCTAATTTAATTAAATGTAATTAATATAAATATATTTAAGTACATAGACATCACTGTAACTATAACATTTAAATCATTCTATAATTTTGACGGGTTTGATGATATTTGAAGTTGAGAATCCATCAATAGAATTAATCATCTCATGTTATATATTATTATAAAGTACAACTTGTAATAACATAACAATACAAAATATATGTAATTACAACGATATAAATATATGTAGATGTACATTCAAGTCGTTTAACAAAATCAAGATCAATTAAAACAACAATATATTATGATTATACACATAATAATTAATAACTTTGCTGCCTCCAATCTACTCAATGAAATTTAACCTTAATCGTTTATGCATTTGTGAACTATCATATAATTTGTTAACCGTGTATCCAATTTTTTGGATTTAAATATCCACAATATTTATTTATTTGACACATGATTTTCAAAAAAAAAAAAAATGACAAATTGTTAACACTAATTTAAATACATCCAATTTTGTCAAAATATAAACTTCAAACGATTTTAAAGGGATTTTATTGTAAGTCTTCAAGCTTCTTGACCTTGTAACAATTAATGCTATCAACAATAATCGAAAACAAGTGGATACATTTCAAGTTTCTATAAATGGGTTGAAGATAGCTACAATATTTCTAAAATTGTATTATCTTTATTAGTAAGTAAAAATTAGACTAAATATTTCGAAAATTAAGTATAGAAAATGCTTACATCAATATTTTGTGAGATATAATATTATTTCTAAAATCATAATGAGTAACAAAAAAAAATGAAATTTGGTTATTATAAAAACTAGTGTCGTGTGAATATTACTGGGTTTTTGTTTATTTTCTCACTACATTTTCATAATTATTAATAATACTATTAGAGTTCTCTACTTTTTTATATTCCAAGTAGATCAAATATTCATCGTGAAAAATTTTTTAAAATTGAAGTTGTTTGCTCCATAACGTGATGTCAGACTAAAAAAAACCACACCCTTGTAGAACCATTTTCTTCTCGGAACTTAATGGTGTTTATTTGATACGGGTGAATAAATTAAGAATATTAATATTACTGCTGATTCTATTACTAAGTACAAAAGTGTTCCAGTAATTGTAAATACACAGCTACTAAGTAATTAATGACTAGTTGATCGGAGTTGTGGTGTATAAAATCAGTTCATATTCTGGTTACGAATTATTATGATACACCCATGACCCATGTGTTATTTAAATAATGCAAGATTCATAATAAGGAAAACATAAAATAATCTCGCATACATTATATTATTTTTCTAAAATACAAGTAGATAAATTGTATTAAAAAACTGTATGTTGAATAATTTGAATTCGACCTTTTTAAATATTGAAATAATAGTTTTGTAATGTATATTCGAATAAACCATTAAGGTACTATACAATTTGTAAATATATTGACTTAGAGCGATTATAGTTAGAAGTCAATACTTAGAATCAATATTCAAATAATAATAAGTAGATCTCGGTAGTTATAGAAGTAAGATTCGATCAAATAAAATATGCAAGAAAAAAATGAACTTATTATTAATAAGTAATCGTGTAGAACTACATTAAATACTATTTTTTTAAATTAAAATAATATTAATTATTAACTATTTATTTTACCTACTATTGAAATTTAGTGTATTTATATTTTATACCGTTACAATAATAACTAAATCATAACATTATCAAAAACTTTGGTTATAGTACAAAAATAGGATGTTTGATACTTTGCTCAAATATTTAGAATAAGAAAATACCTAAATTAAAATATTAAATAATGAAGTATTAAATATTAAAAAAAAGTTGATTATTTGTAGAAAATTTTAAATACATACAAAAATGTAAATAATTTATAATTATGAAATTATTTTCTAAAATTGACATAACATGCATTATTTTCGTTTACCTATTATACATTTAGAGGATATTGAAATATATGAAACTCTTACAACTTCCAGAATATTAATAATTACTATAAGTAGTAAATCTTATATTTTTTAAAATACAATTAAAAATAATGACGTAATAATATTTTTAAATTAATATCTTATACATTTTAATATTTTTCCATTGTCAACATCTAATATATTATGTACTCATATACAACATATGTATCATTTAATATATTGACATTAAATATATATTATGCGATTTTTTCACGCATTTGTTCAATACATGATAAATTGAAAAGAATTATATATTTTTCGTATTTCGATTGTCAAGTATTTGCCAACAATATATTGAAGTAAAAACTTTTACGAGTTTTCATACTTTTCAAATACATCAGCTTATTACCATATAGTATTGCTTTAAAAAAGGTTTGTAGCATGGCTAACAATATATCATATCTATTACCAGTGGTGGATTTAAAATTGGAATGATAGTTGGAAAAAACATAAAAGGGACCTCGATCAAAACTTATCCGCGAGCCGTGATATAATCGTATGGCGCTTGCCTACTTTTTACAATACATATTTGCTGTAATTTAGATATGCCTCAAAACGAAATAAGGAGGGGGGTCGATTAAGTGACCGTTAAGTCAACCACTGTGTCAAAGATTTATTCTATTTTTAGATATTTATATTTTGTTTAATAATATGACTATTTTGATATTTTAGTGTATAAAGGCTTAGTTTATAATATTTATTGACTAAAATATTACAATTCATGCCTTGAAGACTTATATGTATATTGTACACAAACAGAAAAGCATTAAAAAATCATCAAGTTGCATTGATAGTTATATGCATTCAAAAATGATAAAATATCTATGAAATAAAAATGAAAAATATGCGTTGACTATTAAAAACTATATGTTATGTACTTAATCATTATTATGAAAAAAACATATAATATGGTAGGGATCCAAAAATAAATCATTTTTGAATAAATGCAAAATTACATTTTTATATTGAAATATCATATTATTAAATAATAAATACACATAAGTATAGGTATCACATTTGGCTACATTTGGCTACAAATTCAAAATACAACAAAAATTACAGTTATATTCATTTATATTATGCACAGTATGCTTAAAATATTTAAAACTAGGTATGATAAATAAAATATTGTATTTACAATGGTTTTATGGCTTCATTCCTATAATAGTATTTCACTTATTTTTAATTCAGAATGAAATTCCTCGATTTGTAAAATAATAAAAGTCTCAACCCCGATGGTATTATATAATATACAAATTAATTAAAATTATTTATTAGTCAACTACATTGTTGGACTTAGTTAAACGAAAAGCTGATAAACTGTGTATGTTTTGTATTGGGTATTACATTATTTTTTTACAAAAATAATATGATGACTGACTAGTTCTGATCTTAAAATAACTCTATAACCCATACTCTTTTATTTTAACGTAAAGATGCCAAAGTGATGACGGTCGAACTCTGCAAAACTTACAATATGGGTCTGAAAATATTGGTTATCTTCCAACGTTTTGTTTTTTAATCCATCTATATTAAACGTTCATCAACATTTTATTTTTTATTGTGATAGATACACTTACATGAGTTGTGAAAAAAAAATTCATGACAGTTATTTTTTCAGTATAACTATGACATAAAATCACCTTCATTATGGTATTCTGTTTTAACGTTTTGACTAACGAAAAATAATTATAATTCACGTGTATCTAAAAATCTTCTAGAACCACCAGTTGATAATTATCTAAAAGCCCCGAAGTGAACGAATCGTTTAATTAACCCGAGATGATCGATGTACTCGGATAAAACTGTAGCCTATACACCAAATTACATTTAGATATTAAGAGGCAACAGTCCGACCAATTTAAATAAATACCGAATAAAGAATACTAAATGTTCAATTCCGGAGACTGAGAAAAATTTCTCACTGTCGTCAATTGAATACATATTAGTGTGACAATAATATAGGTCGATATATTATGTAGTGCATTCTAATTATTTTGTATCTTATCTGTCAAACCTTGATTATTAGCTTCAAAATCGAATATCCCTTATATCGCAATAATACAACCTTCTGTTTTCCTGTTTTATTTTTATTTATTTCTTTACTCAAACAATTCTACCAATATTTCTGCTCACACAACAAATTGTGAGCTTGTATGTAAATATTTTAACAAGCAATTATTTGTTTTTAATACGGATGAGTTATATTACATATTTACATATTATGGAAATGAGTAAAATAATGTTTTAACAACAATAATTTATTACTTAGAATCCTAGATTATATAATATAATATAAACCCTTTTCAATTTCTACTGTGATTGTCGACTGATAATACATTCTCTCAGAGACCCACATTGTGTTAAATCTATTGTTGACATCATAAGCTGGTACCTATTTGTGCTGTATTCCGGATAATTGGCAGAACAGTTGATCTAGTTTCTGATTGGTTTTTATGATCGGAGTGATCTTTTTTTTTAATTTTAATTTTAGTGTCTTACATCACCTTTAGGAGTAGTAAAAATTATTTGATTTTAAATTTCAATATATTTTCTAGTAGTAAAATGGACGTAGTTGGAACTTTAGGGAGGGGTGGATGTCAAAAGTAAAAACCAAAAATACTTTTCTTAATTATTGTAAAAAATATAAATTAATACTCAACACTAGTTGTCAACAAAATACATTTTGTTGTTAAAATCATAGAAATTTGAAACATTTCACTATGAATTAAACTATCATATTCTGCACTCAATTACATTTTAGCGTTGTAATTAAAATAAATAACAGTTTTTATCTATCAACTTCCGGCCGTGATCACATCGTATTTTATGTGAAAAAAACAACAGGCATGCACAAAAAGATTGCTATAGGTAATTCAAAACAGTTGGACTAATCTGGTGTGTTTTGGAAGAAAGAAAACAATATAAAGGAGTCTGGGTGAGGTACTTTACATTTACTCTACATGACTCAAGGGTAAATAGCCATCAGTGGATTGGCCAGAAGGTTGCGGTCTGATTGAATATCCGCGATCCCGAGGAATGTAAGTTACTCTTATGACATCCACGAGCATCTGTAATCAACCGGTTGTATAATTTATACTTCATGTTCGGACCGTAACGATACATGCGTAGACTGGATCGTTGATTCTATATTTACCATAAACAGGTGTGTATCTAACTCCACTAGATGTCACTTTGAAACACAGTTGCATATAGGTGATAAAAATAGTATAAATTATTATTGCCATAAGCCTTTTACTAAGTTTAACTATTATTATTTTCTGTGATTAATGTACGTAATAAAATAACAATTAAAATGCAGATAATCGTACTTAGAGGTATTAAATGGGTTGAATAATGATTAAAAAGTAATTCATCAATCACATCACTTTTCAATTTTTTAATATGCCTACTTATATAAATATTGTTAAACATTACAAAATATCCTAGTTTATGTTTAGCATTACATATTGTTAAAAAAAATGGCCACGTTTGTCGAGATTGTAAATTTGTTTTTACTTAATATTAGTAGAAGCATCCTGTGAAATAAAGACTGATGTTAAAATACATCCTATGTATTGTATCTTAATAAACTATTTATAGATACTGTAAACCTACCATTGCTATTATTCTAAATTACCTGTAGATAAGTAATGTAATATCCCTGAGCATAATAATTTTGAGAAATGATGCCTTACTAAGATTGTATAAAAATTATAATAATAAAATATATTATGTTGTAAAACATATTAATCAGCTTACAACAAGATTAACCAAGAAAATAATTAATTTAAAAGTTATGTTTAACTATAGGTAATATACCTTCTCTGTATCATATCATAAGAGTAACCTCAGGCGGCAGACTTATCTTTGCAAGCGGAAATGAGTGAGGCGAATTCTATGGAGAGTCACTTAATTATTCCAACAATCACATTAAAAGCTTGCATTTCGCTAAGATTATGTGTGTATAGTTAATTAACTTTTTTAACCCGATTTTTTAACTACAGTTGATCTTTGGTAACAAAAGTTGATTATGAATACCGAATTATCCAGGGTTATGTTCTGGCCAAACCAGAAGAAAATCGACCAATAAGTGAGAATGAGCCTCTTATATTACTCTTATACGAGTAAAATTAACCATAAGATAGACCCACAGAGTAAATACCAATTAATAATACATTTTTAAATAACTCAAAAATATATACTAGAGGTATTATTTTTTGAAGGATATTAATCAACTTTCACTGCTTAGAGAAAATACAAGATAAACCTATTTGAGTGAATATAATTCTCTATAAAAAAAATTCCACTCGCCTGTATAGTTTGTTTCAGGATTACCTCGTCATTGAGACCACAGATCACTGTAAATTTTAAACACACAACAACTATATTGGATGTTTTAAGTTCATAATATAGTTCTTATAAAATATCGAAAATATACATGGTCATAATTTATAATTGTTAAGTATACTTAACATATTCATGAAAAAAATTTAATTTAATTTAAAAAAAATAATTTTTGGGTAACTACTTGTAACTTTTTGTTTTTAAGTATTTTATTATTAATTTCTATGCACAAAGATATTTTCAAAATATTTATTTTAAGTTATTTATACCACAGACCTATTCACCCCTTTCGATATTTTTTTTTATTTGTCTTTTTAAATTTTTTTTGTTATTTAAATGTGTAAAAGTATTGAATTTTTCAATTTTTTTGTCTTATCAGATTTAATTACATTTAACAGCCTTAATTATTTATTAATGTTTCGATAATTCCAAAAAAATGACCAGTAAATAAAGTCATAACTGTCTTACTAGGCAGGTTCATTGTTTTTTTCACTGAATAATGAACAGGAATCTACTAAAAGCCAAACAAACTTATTTTATAATTCCCATTTATTTAATTTATTCGAATTGATTTAAGTATTGATTAAATTTTATTATATAACCAGAATTTGCTTTGTTTAATCAAGAAAATGTTTTACATAATTTTTTTTGTTCCGAAATGTATATAACAATACTTTATTAATATATTAAGACATAAATTAATTAAAAGAAGCAAAAAAGTAAGTTAACGATATAAGAAGTTTTTCGTAAACCTAAAATGGTCCGCTAACCACTAGTCATACCTATACTTTGTTTACATCATGACTATTTACATTTTATATGAATTCGTCTGTTACGGAAACGGATGAAATTGTTATGCATTTTAGGAAACAGAAATTTTATTTTTATCTAATTTTGTGTTTTTCACCGTACAATTTGTTCATCAATTGATGTCCTTAAAATTATCTTATTGGTGTTGTTACTTTTATTATTAGAACATCAAAGAAGAACAATAAAGGTAGTTATGTTTCCTACTCGTACTTTTTAAAAACTATATTATATAGTTGCTATAATATGAACCACATTTTATGTAGTAATTATTTTCTTCAATAGATAAAATCTAGATAAACCAATAATCATTGAAAGAGTAATGTAATTAATATTTTTATTATAATACTATATAAATGATTACTACTTATCATTTATTGCCCGTTAAAATTCACCTATCATTCGTTTCTTTATTTTCATTGACGTTTTTATAGCTGCTGTCAATTTCCTATAAAATACCTGAAATAAATATGTCAATTTACGATTTTAGAGTAAAAAATATAAATTACTTGAATTATATATATGACTAACTGTATTCTATATTGATTAATAAATAGTTGGTAAAGAGCTTATCAAATACATATAGTTTTAATACACATGTTTTATTTATTTATTTGTATTTTATTAGTGAAAGTTTACGAATATATGTATCGTATTACCAAAAAAGTCAATAAATAAACTACTAAATTGTGTTCAGTATAATAGGTATGTGTTGATTTATTTTAATCAAACAACGATTTCGAAACTCAGCCATTAAAATAAATATTTGATATTTTACTGTTTTTATAAATTGTCACGAAACATTATATATATTATATTATAACTATCAAATACCTATAGTTACATTTTTTTATAGTTCATATATATTTTAACATAAATAGTATATAGTTATACAGTATGTAGGTTACATTCCAAAAGTACACATATACATATTACACTGCACATACCTACCTATGGGTTTTCAGTGGAAATAAACATACTGGGTTTAGCTGAATCATTTAGTTTTGTAATATTAAATGTATTGTTCTTCAAATCAATATCAATAAAGAATGAAATCAAAATTGTACTACTGTATATAGTACATGTTACACAATATCAGTATTAATCGTACATAATAATATGTATAGTTACTTTCATTAATTTCAACACAAAATCTAACAATTAATTATACTTGGCATCTAAATATAATTATGTAGTACCTACATCCTGATACACACGATTTAAAAAATACTTAAACTCGATTCAATAATTTTGTATGGAGATTATGACAAATTGTGTACTTATGGATAATACTTTATAATTAATTATAGTTCGAAATATTAAAATTAAAGATTAACGTTAAAATGTTTAATACTTGGCATATAATTTGGCTTTACGTCATGTCACTCAGTTATGGCAGAAATTATCTTTTATAAAAACGCACATTTGTTATTGTTTATAATTGTATATGGTCTACCAATCTTAGATAATATTGTTTAATTAGATTAGTTTAATCTTTTTATATTTTATTACTTATTAATTTTTCGAAGTTACAATATCTGCGTTTAGCAGTGAAAGAAAAATCAGTGTTTAAATTTGTTGAAAATAATCAATGAGTATTATTTGATATTATTATTTTGTGTTCTTATTATAGTTGGAAGAAATGCAGTATTAATTATACATTTGTATAACATATAAGACAGTATCGTCATAATTCAATTTTATTAATGTACTGAATATATTTTGAAGACGTATAAAATGCCTCTACTTGCTACTCTATTTGTTATCTATCATAACTAAAATTAATCAAAAATTATACGTATTATAATATTTATATAGTAAACTATATTGTACAGTGTACACTATTATAATATAATGCAGTTATAAATTATGCTACGTTGATTGTTTATATAGTTTGTGATTTGTTTATGATTTTAATTATTAAGAATAAGGACAAAGTATTGACTGCAGGGTTTCGTATTACTTTCACTCACAATATTGTAGTATGTTGTGATATTTAATTTTGAAGCAATGGCAAATCGCTTTAGGAAAATGGTGCTACGTGGAACCCCATTAAAATGTGTTTGTTGACATTCTTTCAACAATTTTCAAAGGTTGCTGGGAGTTTTACTCTGCGTCTAAGAAAACATCCGGGAAAATCGTAAAATGACCCCTACAAAGTATTAACTAGTATCGATTTCTAATCGACTGATAGGGTAGGTTAGGTTAGATAAATATTTCGAGCACTTATTTAGCCAGAAAAATAAAAAGATAAAACTAAAATAAAAATATTTATCACTGGGAACCGTTATATTCCAATATTTTTTCGTAGCGTTAAATGTACTGCGATTATTCCATTGTTTTAATTATTACAAATATGAGTAAGCAGTAAATTTTTATACTGACTGCATATTCATAGGTCAGAATTTTAAATAGTATTATGAATTAAAATATTTAATTATTTAATAAACCACCTGTTTTTAGCATTAGTTTCCTATACACAAAGTGTGATAAATTTAAGAAGACGCTTCTTAGACGCACGAAACCATTCGATAGTCAACAGAATCTGCCTCTCCGCATTCCTGTCATTGTAAGTGATTTTATGACAAAAATAGTTTTGAGCGAATGAAAACCAAAATGTCTTGAAATTGTTGTAAAATCATGAATTTTTCAAAGTTTATAGATGAGTAAATTATCTGTGATTTAGCTTTTTTAAAAATTCAATAAATTAATCCACTATCATTCAATGATTTATTGAAAAATACAAAAAAACCTAGAATTTAAAAAGTCTCGGAAAAAAATTTGACCCAACAAAAGAATCACAAGAAATTTGGTGAGTTCAGTACTATCACAGCTTTTACAGCAGTATTCATGCACACAAACGCTGTTTTTATACTGAAAATCGCGTTCAAATAGTTCCATAGTCTCAAATTCTTTTAAGTTATACAGTTGTTTTGCATGACATAAAACTATGTTAACATAATATTTAAAAAAAAATTAAAATTATGGTATAATGTTATGTATAGACACTTAAGTCATCTTGTATTTTTTCCGTGGTGGTATGACAAAGTAAAGTGAACCTTTATAAAATTATTCTGTTTAAACTTAAATAGCTTATTTACAGAATTTACTTTTGTTTTGATTTATTCAGGTACCTAGTTATAGTGGTTCCCAAACTGTTCCTAGTCACGGCACACACTGGGGACCACTAGGCTGGTACTTAACATTTACCAATAAAAGAAAATGTAATTCAAATGTGAAATGCATTCATTACGGTAAATGGACGTTGAAAGATACGTATAGTGAGTCGAAGTTAATTCTGTAAATTCGTTGAAAACGTGAGGAATTCGATTTCGATACAAGTCTAATTTTTTTTCCCAATACTAAATTACAGAGAAAAATAAAATTCGTACCAATGTTGAAAACTATACCGTTTGGTGGATATGAGTCGTTTTATACAATTTAAGTGTAGGGATTTTTAAAGCATTAATATCTATTATTTTTGCAATTTCTCTTTACGGCTTAAAATATAATAAGAAACAATTTTAATTTGTGATGTGTAATTAAAATTGTATTGGTACGATAGGAGTTTATTGTAATCAATTATGTTTAATATTCATTGTATCATACAAATTTAATGTAATACAATATAATAGTTTTACATTTGAAGACACTTATCACAATAGTTAACTCAACTTTTGATCATCACACATTTAGATTCTGAGTTAAAATAAGAACTAAATAAAATATTTTTAAATTTTTTTTCATACAGTTTTCATTTATAAATAAAGAGGTAAGCTTTAAAGTTTGAATTTATTTTGTTATAGTATTTGTATTTTTGAAAATAAAAAATAAAATGTTGACTCAATATAGGTTATAGTCATTGATTTTCATTGTGTTCCACCAACAATGAATCATTATTATAGATATTAACTGAACACATTTTTATAATTTTATATTTAAACATAATTTATATAATCGTTTTTGAAAAGTTCAGTATTTACATTGACTTGAATTAAAATGTAAAAAAATACACCATTATATCCTGCATTCCTTTCCTGATATGCGTGTCAAACATTTGGCTGTTGTACATATTATACCTTGTGTGGGATTTTAAATTTAAAATAATTCAATTAGTATATTAATGATGAATAATAATAAAAAAATAATAATTTCAGTGTTAACATTTTTTTTTTTAACTTACCTTATGGCTTGTTTAATAATAACAAATAATTTATAATCGATATTATACATAGTTGACTTTAATTATACCTAGATAATGTTTTCAATTCAACCAATCGATCATATAAAACACATATGTACACTGTCCACTCTTTATTTTGTGTAGCTTATCACGGCGATATTCATTTAATTTATTATATAAACCCAACTTATACTTTTATTTTTGCTTATAAAAATAGTGGATGACCGTCATTGTGGGGCCATACAATAAATTATTTTTCTACACAAAAGTAACTTAGGTGCTAATGTTTTTATTATGTTCTCACAGTTTGTTATGCCATTATGTGTTGTTTGGTCTTTAATATTCTTAACTTGGAAAGTTCGTTAATTTACTCAGAAATGTAACTGAAAATGAAAAACTATTGCACGAAACATATCAACGCAAACATTAAACTCGCAATCGCATAAATTGGTCCTTATAATGATGGCTCATAAGGATATAATATTTTAACGAGGGTGATGGAGGTGGCGACGTACGTTTCCTGCACACACCTGATTGTCTGACACTTGGGTCCTATTCGCATGCACTATTGGATATTGGGTCAAATGACCAGCACTCGACGAAAACAGCGTAGGTACATTAACCGACCATTTTGACATATTGGCTTTTCGGTAGAGGTTAATGGTAAACGCATACCGACGCTACTGCGACTGATTATACCTTTACGGTTATGTTTTATCACCACTCTAGACCGATTCACTCTGATTTAGTGCAACACAAAGAACTACGGAAACATGTGAGTTAAAACTTAACAGAAATACTCGACAATAATTACTCTCGTGAAATATGTTAAGGGTACATGATATATAACATATAACATATAATATATATTATTTATATAGTACTGAGGGTACCAATATAATTAATTGAAAAGTCAGTAGGCCTGATCAAACATGTAGGGTGAATATTTTAGTGCAGTTTTTTTTTATTGTCATATATGACAGATGGTGCAACCCTTTTACCATATTTTACAAATAAAATGCAAATTACTAAATCCTCGAAATTTTTTTTTAAATTTAAATTTAGCTATTTTAAAAAGTACTCATTGAAAATATTGAAAAAAAAGTGTTAAAATCTTTTGAATTGAACCACCTATTTGTGAAATGATGTAAGTCACAAAATATCACATATTGAGATACTGAGTGAAATGTGTTATCAAATGATAGACTGATTATGTGTGAACATTTGCAAAGAAAATATTTAATTATACCACTGTAAATGTTCAGTATAAAAGAGAAATAACCATGTATCACTGGTAGCATAAAAACAGTTTTTTCTTGACAAAAGTATCTTAATAACTCTTAAAATAATACATCATTTGATTTAGAATTCAAAGTAGTTAATACTAACTAATGTAGGTCTATAGGAGTTCAAGGCGGGAATTCCGAACAAACAAACAATTAGTGATGTTATTAGATTTACACTATATATTTATTAAAAAGTGTGAAAATCGTACAATTGTCTGTATTTTTTAAATTATTAATAGGTCTCATTCATTTATAATTTAACAGTTTTCAAAATTGCTTTTTTTATACATCAATAAGATCCTCTATGAAGTGTGTAAAAGTTAATGTTAAAAATATTATTCCATTTTTAAATTTTTTTTAAATTTTAAACCATGGCAAACATGAGTGGATTGGTATTAAATTACATTCAAAAAACTAAAATATTCCTATAACTAGAAACTGATTTTTCAATTATTAATTAAAGTGCTGTACCTATATACAATATTTATGCATATTTTATAATTATTTTGGCTTTTATTCACTACCAGAAAGGTATAGTTTACATGGGATAATGTTAATGGGTTTGATTTTTAATTTAATTTGCGTTTTTTTGTAATAATTGGAATAATTGAAATTTCCACAGTCTCGGTAAATGATAAACGTTTGTAGATATTTTCCAATTATTTAGAATTCTGATTAGATTGTATATTATAATAAGTAATGAAGAATTATACTTTTTTATAGAAAAAAAGTTTTTTGTCAAACCGTAATTAATGCGTTGCATAGATGGTAATTTAAAAGTGTCAGCATTTTTATAATTTCTCAGTTATTTTTTATGACATTTAAAAACTGACATACAGCTACAAAATCCAGTAACATTTAAAGTATTTTTTTTTTCAGAAAAAAATATTTCTAGGTCCTGATATTTAACTCATAATTTATTTAACAACTAGTATCCATGATTTATTGAGTAAATACATACTATAAAAATAAAGCATATATATTTTATTTAAATTTTTTCTAAGTATATTTATTGAAGCCATCAAATCGTTTCATTAGTGTATTTAAAATATATGTATGGCTAAATCTGAGAAGTCACGTTTGCCAGGATCATAAATCACTACGGATTTTCCATGCACGAGGCACAGGAGGATAAAAGAGAACAGAGGCCAACGTTTTGATCGGAAAACCATAGAAAGCCAATTAAAAAGCCATTAACGTTGGTAATTCGTCATAAGGCCCGGTAAAATTGTTCAAAAATTTCCCAACAAACCCCGAAATTCGCATACTGAGGGTTGTTTACGAATTCAAAACCCTTGTGTATTTTAGATTTTCCATCTCGTTAGTCAGATCAGACACCATCCGAAACATTTTAACTTGTTAAACCAGATGTTAACCCTTACTATGAACACGAAATATCAAATCTGCCATACGTAATTTATAAAGCTTAACTAAGTATGCTTTGAAATTTATTTGTATTGACTTATCTTTGAACAATATTTTATTTTCGTTTTACGACGTGTTAAATAAAATTAATGGAAATGAATTACAGTTTACAATAAGCATTTAAATGTGTAAGGTATGCAGTGACCACATGTGTACATTTGTTATCAAGCGTAGGAACGTGTACAGAGACCACTCAATTCGCTCACCTCATCTGAGTTCAGGACATTTGTGGTCTGTTATGATAATGCAATAAATTTAAATTTTATAAATATAAAATAAATTATTTCATTTGGAATGTTATTGGTGATATTGGAGCTTATTTGTTGACGGCAGCCAATGTTTTTATTTCATGGCTCCGAAGAATTTTGATGAAACTTTACCTTTTAATAGTGCAATATAGATTCTATTTACAATTTATCGATTAAATTCTCTATATATATGAAAAAAGCATAAATATTCAATAGCTTTAATATTTGACCGAATAACATTGACTCGGAATTTAAAATATTGCAAGTATTCAGAATTAAAGTTATCCTAATTTTGCATAAACAGCTGTAATGCAAGTGTATTTACAGTTCGTAATAATTTATACATAATTACTAAATAAATACTGTATTTAATAATAGTATTAAATAACTTTGAATAAACTTAAAACAGATTTGCTTATAGTCTGTAAAACTATTAAAAAGATAAATTGTATTCAGATATAAATAAATTGGGCCCATTTCTATACATTTGTGGTTGAAAACATATTTCAAATTATTTTATCATACTGCGTTTGTCTGTACAGTTTAATAATTCAAAGTTTTAGAAATATTTTTTAACTTTAAATGAAATTATTATACAGGTATACTATCAATTAATATTCATATAACATTTATATGAGTAGTAAGCAATAATGAAATAAAATAATTTATTCAAGTTATTGTATACACTTATTTGGACGGAGATTTAGTGTCTAGTTGACAGAAAAAATATAAAATCTGTTTTTATAATCATTAGAAAAAAATATTGCAAGGAAGTTGGTATGTTATTTTTTTGCAACTATTAAAATTACTAATTAGTTTATTCAAAATGATCTGGAATAAAAGCTAGTTTTTAAAACTTTCCATAAATAAAATATTCCAGCCCCCTGCTAATTTAAGGAGTATTTTCAAAACTTTTTATAAAAACAATACATACATTAGAAACTTTTTTCCCCAGTGCTTCAACAGAAAATTAAGTCTGCGCACTACTACATTTTCGATGTTTAACTACCTACCTACTTACAATTATGTAGGATACATCAGGTAAATCTGTCTATTTTACATTTGAATATTGCAGATATATTTGTGATACACCCATGATTTTTGATCTATATAAAAACATAAATTATTGGAAAACTAGTCAAATTAAAAATTCTGACTCATCACGGATTTTAAAATTTTACCAAAAAGATATACATAATTAATTAAACTGAGAATTTGTATTAATAAGTTTACTGTGGTTATCGAAAGCAAATTGTATCTAGATGGTAGATTTGGTCCAAATAATCTGGGGAAAAATGGTAACTGTTACTTACATAAGTTAAATCAGTTTTCAACAAAATCGATTTAGTTATTTTGTTGTTTTAATACAATAACTAATAACAGTAATAACTGTAGAGATTTAAATTTTTCACCAAATATTTAAATTAGCATTTTCTACACATGATATAATTTGCATTTATTTCAGATGTTTTTGTGTGATTTATAGAAAATTTACATTTTTATTTCTTAGTTAAAATGATTGAACATTTTATACAAATTTCTTTATAAATTGATCTTGTCGAAAGCATAGTTTTTTTCATAAGCGTAATTTTATTTTTTTACTTCATTCGTTAAAATCACAAGATTATCTAAATTATTTTGTCGCTGTGTATAATTTAAACACACAATACTTAAAAATTGTATACAAGATTCCTCAAGCTTTTTATTAGAATAATAAAAAAAACAGTTTATCGGTATGCTATGTACATTTTTTATGAGCAATTGACGTTCAAATTTTAAGAAAATTGGATATTGGATAAATACATAAATAACAATTTAGTTATTTAGTTATAAATCAAAAAGTATTGTTCGTTCGCCATTAGTCATAAGTACCTATACAGAATGACATGTATAGATATGTCATTTTAATTACGAATTCACTTATTCACACCATTCTAGGGTATTAACAGCTAATACGTTTATAACAATTATTACCTATTCTATTACTTATTTTATGAAATTTGGTTTTGGTAAAATGTAATTCAATCTACATCGTTTCTATAATTGAGAAATAAATTACTAATAGCAGAGTGAATGTATTATAAAATGTCTTACAAGTAGGTATAGGATGACAGATTTTTCTCAAAATCGTTTTTCGTACACAATAATACAAATGATTGAATTCAATTTTAACACATCCATTACAGTAACCTACTCAACGAAAATATGCAATTGACACCTACGACACAGCAAAGTGATTTCTCTGTTTTTTTTTTTATATAATATTAAAACAACATACGTAATATACTTAGTTATCGAACAAATTAAAGTACTATTTTCTCATTATTTTAAGTAATATATTACTAAAAATGTATTCATGTTAAGTCAAAATCATTGGACACATGTCAACTATTAAGAATCAATTATGACCACTAACCAAAATAATGACAAAATAAATGACATACTATTCGATATTCTCTAAGGAATAGTTACATGCATTATAAACGGCAGTTGTGACGACTGCAAAGAAGACAACGACGACAATTTCATAACATCTGTGGAAACTCCTGTCTGTAGCTATTTATTTTTTTTGAATAACAACAAAATAAGAAAATCGCTACATGAAAAATCGAGTGAATATCCAATGCTGTAAAAATTTCAACTTCAAAGTCTCATAAAAATTTAATTTGACTTTCCGGTAAAAAATTTTTTGTCTGGTAAAGGCAGGCAAACATATAAGGAATCTTTTATTCAATTTTTAAATCTTAGATATAAAAAGAAAATTTTTTTATGATTTTCTAATTCAAAATAATTTTGCAAATTTTGGGGATTTTCACGAATTTCGTCAAAATTCTAAATTCAAACCCGCATAAAAATGTATTATGGATTTACCCTCAATTTGTTTTTTAATTAACACCGACAACAACCTACGAGGAACCTTGTACTCATTTTCAAGTTTTTTGACCGAGCGAATTAATTAAAAAATTAATTTTTTGTTTGTTTTTCCTGCTTTTAAAAACTATTGGGAAATTTAAATGTTGACCGCCTGAATGCACTAACTACAGAAGTTTCTGTTGAAGGAAATCGAAGTTTTTTATTGCCTGAACCGTGATGACAGACCCAAAAATAAAAAATAAAAAATAAAAAATAAAAAACACATTGTTTTAAAAACAATACATTCATCGCTCCGCTCAAAATCTAAGAGGCTATATAAAACATAAAAAATACAAAATGACCCAATTTTTAAGACTTGATATAATATATAGGATTACATTATTATAATTTTATTTAAAAAAACAAAAAATTACCTTATAAAATTTATATATTGTACTTCATTTAAAAAACTTAATACTACATAAATATAAACCATAGTTTTTTATTTTATGAAATTCCTTGCGAGAACTTTAAAATAATACTTGTAATCAAAATATTTTCATCACCTTAATAATATTACATTAAACCAGTGAAATACATAGACACTTAAAATATTATTTAAATTCAGATATAAACTGGCTAAGAATTAAGTATTTAAATTGGCACTAGTTTTTCCCAATGAGGCCCAGTAATCTTTCGATATTAATTTAAATAAATAAATATAAATAAATAAACAGTTAATTTTTTTTTGTTTTGGTTATTTACACACATTATATAAATTATGACAGTATCAGTTTGGACAAAAATATGTAATCGTTCATTTCAGCGTATACATGCAATCGTATATATTATACTATAGCATAATATATAACTATATAAGCTTATAATTTATATTAATATAATAACTAACAAATATTTTATGAATGTATGTAAATTAAAATAATGAGTGAAAATAATAAATAAATAGGATGAGCATTGAATATAATTACTTTTCAATTGATTTTATTTTATAAATCGTTACAGTGGTAAACTGGTTTAATATTAAACCTTAATGGTCATTAAACTAATGTCAAACGTCACACTCATTTAGTATATGAAACTTATGTGAAATTTTTGAGGAAATATTTCCTTTTATTTATGTGTTTTTTAAAATAATTTTACTCACGTTTTTAATGTAGGTAGTAATAGCAAATTACAAAAGCACTTAAACTACATATTCACCATACAGATCAAATTTATTTAAACTTTAAATGTTTTATTAAAACACCAAGATTTAATTACCGTCTTATAATGTTTGAATATACTACATCATTTTGAACATAATTAATCTACACCGCACATCTATTCTGTTCTTTTTAGCTCATGGTGTGGCCCCTAACTTAAATTTATTACAGGTGCTCCTTTACCTGTAATGTTGTACCTACATAATATGTTTTTAATTAAAACAAAAAAAATTCTTGAATATCTATTGATACCCAAATATTTTTATTTTATTAGAAATATTATTTAATACAGTTTTTTTTTTAAATTTATCTTTGCGACAGAACGTTTTGATTAAAAATTAAAATCTTGCTGAAAGAAAAATCAACAAAATTGTTTCAAAGTAAAAAGGTTCATTAAATATCAGATTTAATTTAATTTGCTACGGAATATTACCAATTAACTCACGAGATAAAAAAAAATATATCATTCTTAACCATTATAATTTAAAAGTATTAATAACTCATTTGAATACTGCTATATTAAATATCCTTGATATTTCATAATTTTGAATTATATAACTTTAAATATTTTGCAATCAAGGAACAAATAATAATAAATAAGTGAAGAAACGGGTTTTATTGCTTGAAAAGTATATAAACTGTCCAAGTTATTATAAATGTATGAAATACATTTTTCCAATTATTAAATAGTTGGTAAAAACAGTTATTTTCAATATTGTTTCATCTTTTATTATAATATTTAAAATTGTATGGTTTATTTTTATTGTTCGACGATACACTAACAATTTATATGTGTGGTTTTGTTTATAAAATATAACAATATTAAGTACAAATATAATATACAATTTCATCATAGAAAACAAAAATAATTACATTTAGTAA
Organism: Myzus persicae; assembly: GCF_001856785.1. Taxonomy (NCBI): domain Eukaryota; kingdom Metazoa; phylum Arthropoda; class Insecta; order Hemiptera; family Aphididae; genus Myzus; species Myzus persicae. The sequence continues at coordinate 43,869 of NW_019104086.1, read as the reverse complement.
AATATTATCAAATGCTTTTAATATTATGTTAAAGCCTTAATTAAAATGTCATACGATTTTTGGAAACGTACACTATACGTTTCTTAAAAATATTATTGAAAAAACAACAATGTTCACTATCATTAAAAATACAACTTATGAGAGAAAAGTCTTTTAAATTATGTCTAAGTAGTTGGGTACATTGAGGGTTATATTACAAAGAAATGATGTTAGTCTGAAGCATAATATTATTATAATACTAATTATACAAAGTGCTATTGGGGTCCATAATATGTACTGTTATGACTTATTAATTTTAGTTTCCAATATCAAACATTAATTAATTTACTACAAAATATCTTCATATAAACAATCAACCTCAATGAGGAATCTCAATGAACACTTTGAGAATAACATCATCATAAAATCAATACACCTTTTTCCATGTTTATGTTATTGCACTTGTATTGTTCCGTATTAGTTTCATGAGTTCAAAACTTTATTTGGTACCAGTATGGTCAAAAAGTACTTAATAATTTGAATCGATAAGTACTAGTAAACGCCAAAGTGACCACAGTGAAGTGGGTAATCGATAGCAGTTTGTTAACATGAAATCAAATATTCTACGAAAGTGATTATTAATTAAAGTTTGAAACTATAGACGTTGATTTACAGTATCTGTAACATCTGATGTTGAATGTCTCTAACATAAAAACCAAAATACAAAATTAATCCCATAAAATAAGGTTTATGGTGGTGTTACAAATACTTAGACCCGAGTTTGAGTGCTTGAAGATAGGTAAATTGCAAGCAACACATTTAAAAATATAATAATTAAATAAGTCTTATAATTGTGAGCTCTGGGACTTCTAGAATTTGCATTTTTATTATTTGGATAGTTCAATATACATAAAGGTCAAATTAAAACCTATTTATTACATAAGGAATATAAATGTAAAATCTAGTCACATATAATACATCATAGGATCAAACGGTTTGTTTCTCATTTTTATTGAGTTAGCCCCTTACACGTTGACCCATCCATTCTACATAGGCACCCGTTGACGGTATTCGACGTAATTTAATGAATAATTAACGAACCATTAATAGGAACATAATAGGACACACTTTAACCCAGTGTCTATAGCAATAGGTATAATGATTCATGTTGAACGAATTGATTTTCATTGGGTTAGCAAGTGGTTTTTGACTCAATAAATTGAGTAATTATGTTTGTCGCATATTTGAGATTATTCTCATAATAATTTTAATTTTATAATTTTGAATTACTTTTTACTGACTATATTGAATTCAAAAACTAAACTTCTATATATTAAACGGCGAATCTTCAGACATATTTTTAATTTAAAAAATCTCATAACAGTGTAATAGTTTGTAATTTGTGAGGGACAAAATTTATTAACACCTTTAGCCTATAGGGTTTTCCAATTAGTTGGCGCAAAAAGCAAGTTGGCGGCGACTATCTTTTATTGTAAAATCTTCTCCCGTTTTAAATTGCATTTCCCTTACCCGGTGCAAATACGATGGAAACCTAATGAATTATTGAAATTGAGAACACTTCTTCTGGTTGATCTGAGTGACAATTCGTCGCGTATTAAATCGAATGGAATGCGCTGAAAACCGATGGTTGTGCATGGAGACCACAAATCCCTTTCAACGTGAACGACATCAATTATTACTTGGGTCGCACAAAGGGCTAAGCTCATCGAATGAAACGTCGGTCGTCACTACGTCAGGTTTTGGGAAAACAGGAAACTGGCACAATCCCAGTCGATTGGTGTCTAATCGGGAATGATCACTTAATTTGATAAAACAAAACGTTGAATCAATGTTTTTTTTGATTAAAGCTAACTATATTACAACAGTTTCGTATAATTGTTTTAAATTTATATATATATATAAATACACTATCGTGATTACTTTAACGTATTCTACATTTATTTTGTCAATATTTTTTTTTAATCCACAAGTAATATATTTTTGTATGATGGTTTATTCTTATTATACTTGCTATCATATTTTTTATTTTATGTCATGTTTATTTTGTAGTCAAATATACTATACATATACATGGTTTTCATAGATGGTGTCAGTACAACTATTAATATTGATTGAAAAATTGGGCTGAAAATGTAATTTGAAAGCACAGGCAGACATCACACATATACATTTATTTAATACAAATTTAATAGTTTTTGTAATATACCTATGTTTACTATTTTTGGACATTAAAATAATAGGTACTGTTTTTCTTCTCGGTAAAGTATGGCCGGATTTTATGTCGACATTTTTTTTGGTTAAAGACCGCTATAGGGTGTCAATAAATAGTTTAAGTACTTATCAAGACATTTTTTTTTTTATTAACTTAGTATTTTAGGTACAAAAAGAAAAGATATATGAAAGAATAAAAAATAAATAAAAGGTTTATCAGGGTTTTCACGTTTACCACTTACCCTTTCCCAAATAGCTATTTCCTTTTTTTCTTATTGTTTTCTATTCTTTTAATCCAGCGATTCAGCAGACGTCGATTGATTTACAACTTGCAGTATTTTTAACATGTTTCTTATTTTCGGTTCGGTTTTAGTAAGTGAAAATAAAAACTTTCGATTAAGTTCTGTCGATATGTTTAATGTAATCTTTTTAAACGCTCATAATAACTTTTAAATACAAATTCTGACCTCAAAAAAAATAAAGAGTATAAACATGGAAAGTGTATGATATTGAATTTAATAATACATCATATGATTATATTATAATTTTACATTTATAAACAAATACTTGATTTTCTCTGTAAACTCAAAGAGTGTATTGTGCCTTTTATTTAAATAAATGCGACTTCGGATTTTTTTTATTAATATTTTTGATTAACAGAATTTGATACTTATTATTAAATTTACTATATTAAAATGTATTATTGATAATTTTTGATTTCTTAATTTGACCATTGGTGTATCAATAATTTATATTTTATAGACTGTTGTTAACTCAATGAATTATTCAGGGATGTCGAACAAATTAAAATCATTATTTTAAACCAAAAAATGATTTTTATCAAATAGATGAAAACAATATGGTCTATACAAGTGATTGAATTTTAAACATTTTGAATCCTTGTAAAAAATAAAAAATGTTTAATGCATCTATGAATACACCTATATTTTATACTTTTCAGGGTTTTAATCTGTAGATTAAAATAACATCAAATAAATTAAAACTGCAAATATGTTAAACATTTCAATATAATATTAATCTGTGAAATTGTACTTTCAAATGTACTAGACCCGAGTAGGTAATTGATTTAAATACGACCTTGAGTCGTATGTTCTATGTATCATTAAACAAAGAAGATGAATTGTAGTTATGTGTGTATTTTTTGAAAATATACAATATGAAGGACATTTTAAAATCAAGATTCGACTTATTCTTCTAGTTAATTAATTTTTGTTATTAAATTTGCAAGGTTTCATACTTTAAAATGGTTTACAAATAATACCTAGGTACATGTTAATTTAGTAAAATAAGATTCTAAGTTAAATCTTAATTTCAAAATGTGTAAGTAGTGTATAGTTTTATATATATATATATTAAAATAAGATTAAAATTAAAATGACTAAATTCTAAAATATTGTTTAATTTTATAATATATATTTATTATATTGAAATTGAACACATATACAATGAAACAATTTGTTTTGCACACGATCAAAATGTAAATCTTATCTTTTGTTGATTTAGTTTTTATATGAATTAATAATATTATGGGCACGACGAATTTATCTTTTGTCACATGTATATAATTATTACTGGTGGTTGTAGAAATAACATTTTTTCATAGGAAGAAACTATTTGTTATATCACTATATTTTCTGCTTATGCATTTTGCAGTAAATTATAAAACTGATTTGATGAAATACATACAAGTATAAGTAAATATCATATGTTTTATCTTTGTATAACACTGATTTAACAGAATTTCATAATCCAAATCTAAGCATCTAAGTTAATCTAAGTAAATCTCATATGAATTGCTTACGATTTTTCGTACTGTCCAATTTTATGGGAAGCAATTTTTTTAATTTTTTTTATTGAGATAAACCATTTATACCCACACTGAATGTATGATAAGAATATTTGATAAATTACATGTGAACGAAAAAAATATTGATGGACGAAGCCTCTCTTTAGTGGCATTTCGAATCAGTAGATAATCAAGAATGAAATTTCACATAATCTATTTTGACTAGTTATATTTTCTTTAATATTCTGAACTCGTATAGCAATCGTTAATATGATATTATAGAACACCACGAAAATAAGTATCTCGAAAAGTAAACAATTACGTTTTAAGTCCTTAAAAAAATCCTGAATTCATTGTTTTATTATATTAAAAATAACTAATGAACCTAACACACAATATATATTAGTATATTATAATTCAACCCTTAATCCTTGTAATTGTTTATTAATTAGCTTTAACTTTTTTGTTACAGGTAAGAAATTGTACAATCGACTTGACTGAGCATATAAAAAGAAGTGGTAACTGTCTAATATTGCCAAATTTTATTTACATGCATATTCCATAATCATAACTCTATTCACGATAGTTTATAATTAACATATTATAATTTGTAAGTTAAGTTGATAATTTTATACTAAAATATAATTATCAACTGTTGTCGGTATTATAAATAAAATTTAAATGAAGCAAGGCACTGTAGGTAATACATTAAATTTATACTCAATGATATAATATTATTGCAGCGTACAACAAACGATTTTGAGCGAAGATAGCCTGTCAGCCTTCATCACTAAGTATATAATATTATTAGTATTAAAGTAATTTATTTTACTATTAGTAGTAAATCGGCAAGTTAAATTAGTTTTTACCGAAAACATTTCATTTAAAAAAGTAATTTTGTAATGGTATACATTAAAAGTTTCTATTATCCACATATAATATTTTTAAATTACTGTAAATTAAATAAATTGTTATTCTTCCATCTAATTTCGTCCAAATTTGACTTAAAATATCTATGAAAAAGGAGCCTAAGTTCATCGGTTTTTAATTACAACAAAAAAAGAAAGGTTCGATGTGAAATCGTTAAATTATGGATTTATGAATCGTTATAATATTCCAAATGCTCATAAAAATTTATTTTACTTCTCGGTATACTTTTTTTTAGTCAAAAGTAAAACCATTTGTAGGGAATTTTGTATTAAACTTTTAAATCTTAGGTGCAAAATCAATTTTTTTTAGGTATAAATTTGCAAATCATTTGCAAATTTTCGAGATCTTGACGAATTTTGTTAAAATTCTAACTTGCCTATGCTTAAATCTGCAAAAAAATATTGTATTATTTATTTTTTATATTTTTTAATTATTATTGTATTATTAATGTATTATGAACAAGTTATAAGGAACCTCGCATACAATTTTCAAATTTTTTGAACGTCCAAAAAAATTTTGATCTACGTATTTTATTAAAAAAAATTGGTGATCTCAAGTGCCTTTACCAAATTTTAAAATGTAGGGGAAATGGTCATAATATTTATTAAAAGCTTAGAGTACATAGCTATATAAAAAATAAAGTCGATCTTGTTAAAAAGTAGTTTTGAATAAATATGCCCGTTTCTCTTCATTTTTTTTTTGTTTTTCTAGAACTCTTGAAAACTACTGGAAATTTTCAATTTCGATCAGATAAAAGTACCAACTAGATCCAATTTACAACCAAAAACTATCCCCACATAGAAATCGAATCATTTTTTCGACTACTTTTCATGTATTATAACACAACCCAATAATAAAAATAAACACACATCATTGTTAAATCAATACATTCATCGTTCTACCCAGAATCTAAAGATTTAAAAGATTAAAAGAAAAAAATTAACTTTTACAAATAAAGATTTTTTTGTCTAAGTTTCTCTTTTTTTTATAAAACTGATCTAAGGCATCTTTATTCATGAGAGGTCTTTAAAAGTACAATACACAGTGGGTACCTTTATTAACATGAAAATCAGTGATTAAAATATTATAAATAATTGATAACAAAATTTAATAAACATACAAATCTAACCCAAAAATTAATTTTTTTCTATGTTTAAATATTAAATGCTAATTTTATGTTACTATTAAAAAGTTACAATATAATGTTATACTTAGTGAATTAAAAGGCAATTTATTGTTTTTAACCATTTATGTACACCATTTTAAGAGGTAAAAAATATTAAATAATATTTTAAAAAATCTTTAGAAGTTGATATATTTGGAAGCTGGGTGTGCCTTATTAAACAATCATCTCTCCTCGCATCAAAAAATCACTGACTTTAATGGTAGCAATTTAGTGAATTTACTATACTACTGTTATATTTAAAATAAGTTATGATAAATATTATACTTACAGAATAGGAGAATTTTAAGCTTTAAAAAGATTAAAAAAGATTTGAATGCTTTCAAAAAGTATGTGTATAATATGTCATCTTATTTTATCAAGTATTCAATAAATATTTTGAAGACCTTAGAAAATCAGTATCCGTAGGTATCTTTATTTAAATATTTTTAAATTAAATGCGGGCAATTAATTCACAGAGAAACTAGATAAATCCTCTGCCTCCCTCAGATGCCCTTCAAGCACAAAAATTCAATGGTCGGACTTAATGAAACTGAGGACTTGCTATCCAATCTTTGGCTCAAACACTGTGGTTCACTCCCTCCTCACTTCGCCACCTGCTACACAAATATATCTCTAATCACACAGACACTACATTGGTTTCATAAACTCAGCCTCTCTAGAAATGCATAACATCGTTCTCCTGCCTCCGGTTTGCCCATACACGACTTCTTTCTCATTCCTTTAAAAGTTTATGCTGTCACTGAATGATTCCCTCTCTACTCACTCCACGATAACCCAATGGTCTGTGGTATTAACCAGATAGTTACTCTTTAATCTGCCCCAGATTATCAACACATCTTTCCCCCCTTGGGTTTCTTTTGAACACCTCCAACATCCCTTTTGATACGATAAATTTATTCTCAAACAAACAAAAAAACATCATATTGAACATATTATCTTTCTTTAACCATTCAGGCTTCTTAAATTAATTGTATATCGTTACTGTTTTTTTATTATAAGCAACTTCTATTAATTGCATTAAATAATTGTCGAAGCTAATTGTAATTACAAAATTAAAATAAAATTTTTTTTTTATGATAGTATCTTATAGTATTAATATTAGCTTATATATTACTACAGTATTGCTTGTGATCTCTATCTAGAGAATCTGTTTATGTAGTAATTTATGTAATTCTCCTTTAATACTCAACTACGTCTTCAGTTTTTCTCCGAGGTAACGGAAGTTATATTCTAAATATTATCAGAAAAAGGTTTTATTTTTCCAAACTTAATACTATGCTACTAGCTGTTTTATGTACAATAATAATAACGCGTTTTACATTTTTTTCTTATTAATATTTTATGCATCTATTTAGAAATAAGTTGGTTGAAAGTACTATTAACTAACAAAACAACCAACTATTTTTCTTTCTTAAACCGTCTCTTTTGTAAATTATAGTATTATAATATTTATGACAAATGTACATAAATATGAATGCAAATGTTTCTTAGGTTCAGAACCAAAAGGTTAGAACTCAAGAATATACATTTTGTAGAAATAACATTTCAACTTTAAACGTACATACAAATGTAATGTATATTTATAAATATTATGTTTTTGTTAATCGCTTAAAGTAGGACTTTGTTATTAACTTATCAGTTTGTGTCCAATATCTATATCGCGCTTCTTTTATTATTTTATATAATACTGTCGAATGTTAAACGACAATATTTTTAAAATACTGATAATGATATAAAACTAAAGTCTTAGTTGTTGTGATTTGCGAATGGTAAGACATCGGTAAAAACTAAAAAATTTAATATTCCCAGTATTATCTTGTATATTATAAGTTGTTTAGATGTGTCTATTTAATGTCAATGTATTAAAAAATGTATCCTTGTTAGTTATTAGATAGTGCCACTAAACAAGTTATATAAGATACAAAATAATACTACATTCCACTTTATCTTCATTTATTAATTATTTAAGACGATGCTCGATGGAACCATTTCCGTTTCAAACTTTCTGTGACAAGGTGGAAGTTTGTGGTACCTATACTATCTAATTAGAATGGTAATTAAAAGTGTCAAGTCATTTTATATATAGTTTTGGGGAATCGTATGACGGGAGTTATGCTGTGACACGATGTCGTTTATTTTTTGATAAGTTCCTTTCGTCATGGAGCGTGGCATATTATAATCGTAATCGTTCAAAGATGCTTTTAGAGTTTAGGACCATGTACCATCTGTTGTATCACTTTTAATTTCTTTGTTATCAAAACTCAAAAAGCTAGAAACATATTTCTTCGAAGAATTACTATTTAATTATTTATAAACTTTTTAAGGAGAATAATTATTTTCGAATAGTATCAATGTATATTTTGCTTCTTAAGTATTGACTTTTGACAGTAAAGTTGAATGTTCTGGAGCAGAGCCGTCTTGGGCTATTTCATTTAGTTTTATTTAGATACTTATAATGGACGTAATGGTAATTTTATCGGAATAATATCTATTATTTATTGAGATTTAGGGTGAATAATTTTTGAGGCAGCTGATTGCGTGAAATCAAAAAAAATAATTATAGAATGAGTATAAATGATTTCCTTATAATGTTTTAGTAATGTGTTTTTCCTATTTAGTTTGCTTTATCTGTTGTAAGATTTTCTGGTTTAAATTATTCTTAATTAGAATAGGAGGCATATATTAGGCGCTTCTTAAAGTTTTGATAGATATGAAATTGAAAATAGAATCGTTGCGTACCTAAAGCATAACTTTAAAAGGGAATTACCAGTTTTTACAACGACGACCAATTTTAGAAAAAACATGGCAAAAATCCATTTTATAACCTTGTATTTTATTGTACAGAGTAAATATAATATGCGTAATCTTTATTCATATTTTTTTTCAACAAGGTTTTTCAAAACCATGTAAAAGTATTATTTTTTTATAGTAAATAAGGGTTTTTCTCACAATAATTTTTCGGATTCGATGAATAGTCTCTTTAAATTTTATCTTGATATCCCTGTGGTATCATTGTTTTCAAATTTATAATAGTAATACAACACTGTCTCAACTCCCCAAGGACTATCCAAGATGGTGACCCGCCAAAAAGCATAATACCCTACCCAACGTATAAATAATGCTTTATCTTAAATGTAAAACGCAATTATTGAACTATAATAATACTAGTAATAATAATAAATGAAAAATGTCATTTTACTTATTGAAGAACTAAATTATTTACATTTGAAGCAATTTACCAATCTTAAATAATATTAAAATCGATATAATTTTAAAAACATATGTTTTAAAATAATCTCTTTATAATTCTTGTTACTTATATAATTAAATAACAAAATTCTTAATAACTGTTTTCACAAAAAAACCTTGAATTAAAAAACAATTGTATCTGCATCTGCCAACATTTTTTTAATTAATGATGTTATTACAATCGATTTTTTTTTTTTGTAAACAAACTTTTTATTCATTAATAATAGAATAAAATTGTAAAATTCTCAAGTAAAAATTGTATACGAAACTCACAAAATAATTAAACTTTTGTGGTTGTCAGTAATCAGATGAAGACTTAAACAAATCTATCTGGAATCAGAATTTTATAGTCCATTAATTTTATATTCCTCATAAAACTTTAATTAAATTTAATAATAAATTCCTAATACTTATATTGGTAATAAATATAATCAAACTGCTCCTAAATAGGCAATGAAATTTCTTTGATAAATTTAATAGATACAAATTAATGCATTAAAGGATTGATGTTTTTATATTGGGGTTGAATAGGTAAGGTCGGTCACACCCGATTACATAGAGTGCGAGAGTCTCGTTAGAGTTGAATTGGGATAACGCCCTAGGACGTAACTTATAATGTATTAAATCCACTTGTACAGTTTATACAATATATTATATCATACTCTTGAGGTTTTGTTTGCAAAATAATTACGTGTTCGTTTAAAAAGAGAAGGACTGCAGCCAAAAGGTATCTTATTATCACATCTTAGTATCATTATTTTAACATTTTACTAATTTGCTTTGAAAACCATATCAATAGGCAAATTAGTATAAGTAAATAATTTACCATTAATTAATAAATATTTAAAATTGTAGTGCTTCTTGAGATTTAAAAGATCATTGACACTAACGAACCAGTAAAAAAAAAAACTAAAATACCAATTTTAACAAGGGAATGCACAGACTCAAAGCGATTATTCAGAAATATACTGTGACACTATTGACTTTAAAGATTTTTTTTTTTAATTTTTGAAAATAATTACCATTATTTCTCTTCTATAGTAAAAAATTGAGTAGACGGGTGTCTAATAAAATGTTTTTTCAAACAAGAAATTAAGTTTTGTTTTTGGTATGAATCATAAGTATGATATCATGATAAGTAGAATATTTATTTAGTTACGTTAAAATTATGAAATGTTTTCTAAAATCTTCCAATATTAGTTGATGTGAATTCCTACTTTTTTATTATAATTATTAATACATATTATTAATTATTATTATAATATGACATTTTCATTTTAATATATGAACGAGTTAGTGTCATTGATGAAATATGAAATATGTATTTAATGTATTTGTCGTAAATTACTCAAAACAGTAAAACCTTATCAGTATAAAACAATTTGTCTACAATACATTTTTATGCATGTAACCAAACAATTTGTACATCCACATTCAAACTTATGAAATAGTTAATACTAATAAAAAAAAAGGAAAATCGTTTTTGAAAACTCACCTATTATTGGGTGTATTTAAACATTAGATTTTGCATACAAACGTTTATGTCTATTAGAAAGTAGCAGTATCAAATTTTTAAATATTTATGTATTCAATGTTAATGTACTACATATATTATGAGGCATTCAAAATTATTCGACATCTTTAGATACCATTTTAACTTCCTAATTAATATTATCAGATTACGCTAGTTATTGAACTCCATAAACATGCAATTTAGTATCTAAGTACAACAATTCGAAATCAAATGTCATATGTATTTAATAATAAACATTGTAAATGCAATTTAATTTCCAGAAAATTATGCAACTATTATTTTGTGAATATTTTACATTAAATGATTTAGTTCAAGTAGCCAAGCCCGTTTATTTTATGTATCTCTTTCTTCGTGTACTAACCATGTTATATATTGATGTGGTAGTAACGGCAGCAGTACTTGTCACTATTGCGTGACCCAGTTGGAGTGAAGCCGATTCAATGCCATTCCCCTTTTAAACACTTATAGAACAAGTTTACCACTATACCTACACCCTTGTCTAACTACCTCACCGCACAGGTATATTCCGTTTACCTTTAGAACGACCGACAAACAGGAGAACCACTGTGTATCAGTCACTTTAATAGATCCGATGTACACAAGACAACCCTGTCTAACTATATAGTTAAAGTTTTTATTACTATTATTCATGCGAACAACAATAGAAAGTCAATATTGATAGAAACGATCGTAATAATAGCATTTAGTTATGATGCCGTGATAGGCTTGATAATATCAAACCGTCGTCTAAATAGAACTTAATATTTGACATGGTTTATAAACTTTTCACTTGCATCTATAATGTTTGATTTTCAGTGGTGCAGGGCATGCATTTTATTGATTTCACTGCAATCATGATTTGTGTTAGTTACACTATTTTGGGTAGTAGCTAAGAATGCTCCAAAAGTTTCACGAAGCTTCACTGATTAACAAACAAGTCGACTTGGTCATTAAAATTATGATGTATTTTTTCAATTTTTGTATTTCCCCGAAGGTAGTTGAAAACTATAAAATTCTGCAAAGCACATCAGAGAAAATGTGGTGTTGAAAAAAATGTTACAGGTATTGGTACATATTATTTTGAGATACCTACCCTTTAAACAGCTGAGTTTTACCCAGTTTTATGATGAAATTATTTACTACGCATATATTTTATTAATTGTACAAAAAATACTGGATCACGATGATATGAGCTGAATTGCGATATGATTGATTGAAATCCAGTCTATTTGTCTGTCCATCTGTGATATTTTAACTTGTAACACATTCACATGTTAAAAAAATACAAATATTTATATTATATTAGTCTTTTTATAAATTAAGATTAGAGATTTTTCTTCAAAATGTTTGAAGCCTTATAAAAGTTCAGTATGTATTACATGAAGAGTAAAATAAATATTTTTCAACAGTTACTGTATTCAACAAATTATAATTTTAGTTTAAATATAATTGCGATTAAAATATACAGTTAATAAATATAATAAATATATATATACATATTTACTTGTTTCATTAATATTTACCAAAATGTAAATCCTAAATTCTCGAATAATAGTGGTTGGAAGTCGCGAGACTAAAATGTAATGAAATATTATAGGGTAAGCACATTGTGTTCACGTTAAAGATACCATACCCGCACTTGAACAATTCCTTTCAAATGATAATGAGAAGTTTTTCGTGTCCCTTGGGTAACAGATAATGTTTTTCATTCTATAATTCAATGGATAATACAGTTGGTAACTATTTCTTTTGTTTGATAAAAATAAGATTTTTTTATTTTTTTATATAACTTTATTGATAAATTCACATACACACACACTCACAACCAATACCTATGTGGCTATGTAACCAATTTGTTCCAAAATGTCTATGTTTGTTAGTGGACCCATTGCAAGATGATAAAAATAATTAAAAGTTAAAAAGTTGCTTTAATACATATTCAATCTTAAATGTGTATATATGATGACTATGTAAGTAATAATTACTTTCAAACTTATTAGCTATTTAATGCAAAAAAAAAATAAGAAGAAACCCGTTTTATCAAAGTTTATGTGACGAACTTTTAAATGTATTAGAAGTCTTAATTTATAATTCTTTACACAGTTATGTTTTTGAAAGTTATAATGTTATTATAAAATACGTTATGTTAGGTTACCTCTACGTTAAATGTATTATATTTTGAGAATACCCTGTATGTCATGCATCGTTTCTTAGAAAGGCCATTCTTTATTTGTTTTTTGTTTAAGTCACAAACAATAAGTTATAACTACATAAAGTTGTGCTAGTGAAATTATTTTTAGTTTTTAATTTTCTTGTAAATAAAAAAAATAGAATTAGGCGTTATAGTATGTCTAATATTAGATTATAAATTATAAATTAGACTAGAAGAATATGAAAATATTATTGAGTAAAAATAATGATAAATAATTTAAAAATATAATCTAATGACCTACGGCGAACAATTTTGTACGTTGTATTAGGAAACAATGGATTGGATTTAAGATAAAACTAATAAAAATTTCCCAATGGTTTCCTTAAAAAAGCTAGACTTTTTGATATTCACCTCAGGAAATTAAATATTAAAAAAAATACTTTTAAGATTCTCAAATAAAATTATTAACATGCAATTTCAAAAAACCAATAATTACTCTTCAATCTATTAACACTGTTTTTGAATGTATCAGACGAAGTTGAAGTTCTACGTGAAGTTGGCACTTCGAAATGGTTTTCAGTGTTCAACATTATTAGCAAAAACTGAAAACCAATTTGCAATTAATTCGAAAAATATTGTCACATTTTTCGTACCAATTTGACCAAGTCAGGAGGTTAACTTGATGGACATCTTAAATATTGATATTTTCTTAGTTTTGTGTTACTGGTGTAAAGACGTGTAAGGCCATGTAAGCAGAAAATGGGGCAGGTATAAGAGATTTTTTAATTTACTTTCAAGAAATAAGAATTTTGATGAACGAGCTGGAACGAAAACCAACACAATAATATGATGTATATCATTCACTCTGCAGACCGCATAATACCACTAGGTGGGTATTTAAGTTTTGTAATTAATTCTAGAACGTATCAAACTGAACCGTTTATTAATTGCAAATAATATGTTGTGGTCACTGTGTATGATATTTTTGAATATATGAGTTAGTGAATAATCGATATTCCATGATGTAGTCGGTATCAAAATTATTATATTTTAATATAACTATTTGGCCTGCCTACTCTCGCTGAACGAAGCAGAATATTAAATTAGAAATTTACTCATGGAATAATAAATAACCAAAATGATCCTCCATTTTTGCTATCCCAAATACATTTTAAAGCCCCTTCGCATACATCTCATTTTCAAAAAACCTTCCATATTCCTAGAGCCACCACAAATTATTTACAAAATAAGCCTCTAAGACGTATAATGTCACTTGCCTAAGATGAGGACTCCTTTTATGATGGTCTATTTTGACGTTAAATTTATTGTTTTGATATTTTTACTTTTGTTATTGCAATGTATATAAGAACGTCTACATAATATCCATAAAGTACTATTAATTATTATACTAATTGTTGTACTGTTACTTTTATGTTAAATGGATAACCCTTATAGTTGTAAAAATAAAAAGAATATGAAATAGGTAGGTACAAAATCATCACTTAATAATTTCTTTATATTAAAACATATTAAAACGTATTTGACTTGATCCATTATCAAGTTGTCATGTTAAATTAATTTCTTATTTATTAATAACTTATAAGTAGGATTGTAGGTATAAAAGTCTATGTATCGGATAGATATTGAGGTACGTGTAGTAATAATAAAAATGAAAAATGAATAATAATATTACATAATATAATTAACGTATTTTATTTATACCTATATTTTATTTTCGAACACTTCTGCGTTCATTAATCTGCTCATTACGGATTCTTAATGCATCATAATATTATAAATAAACACGTTTGGCGCAAATATGCTGTATACACGCATTTAATTATGAAACATCTTACTAGAGTGAATGCACGCATCTACAAAATTAATTTTACCGGTCATTTGCTATTTTTATTTTATCTATATATTGTTATAATAATTATTATCATTTATCAGTTCTTTGTAAAGTTAAATGTTTTAAATTAAGAGAAGGTGAAGGTTTCACTTTGTAATCCTTTCAGCCATATTTACAAAGTTTTCAATAAGGGGCATTATAGACACTATGGAGTAGCTTCAAAGGGTTACCAGTATAATGTATTAATCGTATATATATATTAAATACATAAATGTATATTGAATGTGTATAAAATTACATTTCCTCACTGCCTTCTTTGACACAGAACGTGATTGTCGTAGCAGATCCCTTTAAGCACAAAATGTAACCATTATTAACGATGGTTATATAAAATGAAGGAAAACAATGAAGCAGATAGTTTTATAAAACCAACGAATTAATAACATAATAAAATATTATTAATGCTAATTTATTGATTAGAAAAAATGCTACACGGTCATTAAATCAAAAAGCAGCTTTTGACAGTAACTACTACTTATTTTAAATTAAAAGATTTTGACATTTCAAATACTCCTATATTTATGAAGTAGGTAATGTGCTGTTTTAAATGTAAATTGCGTATGAATATAATTTATATGAATTTACGAGAACAGAATAAATCTTATTCAAATACGTACATGTAGTAAAAAATGTTTATATACATACTACAAATAAGGGCATTTGGTATGTCGTGTATACTATTCATAAAATATTATACAATATCATACAATATACATTTCTTGCATTTGGTTTTTTTATCTTCAAAATGTGTGTCCACTTTTTTTAAAATAAAATATTTACCGGTAGGTATTGGAATTAATATAGTTCCAATATTAAATGCTGAATCAAGTATTGGATCAATATAGTACCTACTTAAAATATTTTACACCCTATAATATTACATTTATTTTAATTTAACTACTTGTTTAATTATAATTGTCTAATGTAATTAAAAAAAGTGTTATAAATATTATAATTTTATCCACGGTGATAATAATATTTTAATTTTTAAGCATATTAGGTATTTATTACATATTAAGATTTCAAGCTATTGATCATTTAATCGTCACCATCAATTTTATCTGTCTTAAAATTATCAGGTTTATCAATACATTGAAAAAACAATAAATCAATAGACTATACATTGAAACAGAATGTCATAAATGCTAACACAAAGTTTATTTCAAGCACATAATATTTAAATTCATCTCTGGTCAAGAAGGTATTTTTGTTTTAAAATGTAGGTTCCTATGTAGATATTATTTGTAGAACTTTTCTAGACATAGTTTGACAGAATTCTAGTTTAGGATCTCGCTTTATTTGCTTTTAAGGTGTCAAACGAGCATGTTTCTTTTTCTTTTTCTTTTTTGGTTTAGGCCATTCGTATGAGGAAATCATCATTTTTCAAACTACGATGGATGTTACTGATCTGAAACGACATTTCCACGATATTTTGAACGCATATTACATTAATTTTTCAATTTTTTTTGCGTTTTCCGTTGCTTATATATTTTACTTCATTTCTGTTGATTTCATTTTTTTTTTTTTTTTACCAAAATCCAATAAAATTACTTTTTAACATAACATCGCCGTGTTGTATGACTACGACATCTTCAAAATAACAAATAACTTTGCAACGTGTTCTGTGAGAAGTATGTATAAAAATGTATTCAAAATATATTCATTCTAAGTCAATAACATTGACAATAAAATTAAAAAAAGTTTAGACTAATTTACATATAAATTAGTAGTTATGAAAGCTGGGCATTTTGTAATAATAAATAATTATGTATGCATTGAATAAGTCAGCTGAGCGAAATTATAAAGAACTTGTTAAACATGTCATCGATCAGAAACAAAAATCCAATTAATTAATACATAACGTATACCTATTATTTTACAAGTATGATAGATGATATTATTATATTAAATAATAATTAACTATATCAATGGAACTAAATTTAAGTAATAATGTAATTGTAATTAATTATATAATATTTAAATATAATTAAATATTACCCATTTTTATTGTATTATATAATATATTATTTGATTTTATAAATATACATAAATCTGGTGTAGATTGAAAATTGATAGTCAATTTTTCTTATATTATTTTATTCGGATTTCATTTGAAACTCACATTTATTTTTTTTTTTTTATTTATTAAAAACAGAAAATAATTAAATGAGGTAAATTTAGTAATTCGGATAGGTAGTTATAATATTTATACATGAAATAATCAATAATCTATGTAGTATAGACGGAAAGTACTGTGTGTAGTACTGCAGTAGTTACACCCAAAATTATTTATTAAAAAATTAAGCTTTAATTTGTCAACTATCTCTGATTAAATTCTTCTAAAGTCTCCTGGGGGTGTTTTTGGTTATTGTACCTATTTGACGGCTTGTTTACGATGAGATGATTTTTATGATTAATGAGTTAATGAAGAATATTCTGTGATGATCAATAATAAATATTAAGCAAAATGATTGAGATGTTTTGATTACACTTATTACTTATCACTTATTATTCTGTAAACCAGACATTACATTATATAGTGGCTTTTTATTTAAACAATTAAACATTTTATTATTTTATTTATTTTCAATCTAAATAAAAGGTAACCCAAGAAGGTAAAATGTTGTGTTTTTATTTGTTTATTCACAGACAAGATAAGGGAGTTGGGTGGTTTGTAACATATTATCAGACTTAAATCAAATTAGTAAAAATAAAAAGATTAAACATAATATGGTGGATTATATAATTAATCACTAAAATTAAAACTAAAAATTAAATATAATTATTTAAGTCATTGAGCGGGATGAGAAGTTCATTAATTTTATATGTTTTTTATTGATATGGGTGTTATCACTGTAATCTCGTCTTTTTTGTTGCACTTGGATTTTAACACAAGGAATTTTTTCTGGTAGAAAATTGCAGCTAATTTGTATTTTGGGAGTCAAAAAATGAAAGTACAAATTAGTTGGTATTTTTAAAAAATAATTCGTCAAACTGTGATATTTACGTACCACTGATTATTAAGAAATCGTATTTTTTTTATACTGTTGAAATGTAAATCATTCACGAGTAAATGGACTTTCAATTTTACTAAATATTTACATTAAAATTTTTTTAGAAAAGATATATTTTGAAAAGTATTATTTGTCTCTATGTGCTGTTTATAGACATTTGAAATATTCGACTTTTCATAAGTTTTTTTTTCGAATTATGTATGATGGAATTTTTGTTTGTGAGTAAAAAAGCTTGCAAATTTAATACAAGGTTCTTCAAAAGTTTTTACAGCAATGACGAGGTTTACTCACACCTACTACACAGCGAAAAGTGACTTCCTTGGTTTTTTATAGTTGAAACAGATTATGTTCTGGCGATCTACTTAACTTAAGTATATTTTTATATAAATCGTTGCATTAAAAAAAAAACAATTTAGAGCTGGTCTAGAAGGTTCAGTTGCTGAGATTTCTTCAAAATTTTTTGATATTTCACTTTTTGTTATGAGTTTATAAATCGATAAATTACCTGCTTTAAATGTAGGTGCAAATTACGGTCTCGATTATTGTCACTCCTTTTACTTTAAATATTATGTTAACTACATATAAACAATGTACATACAATTTA
This sequence comes from Myzus persicae, assembly GCF_001856785.1. NCBI lineage: Eukaryota > Metazoa > Arthropoda > Insecta > Hemiptera > Aphididae > Myzus > Myzus persicae. Next base: position 25,270 of record NW_019104086.1, on the reverse strand, counting down.
CCACTGTAAAATTCAAAGCTCTCATTTCACAATAAAAATTTAAAATGTGTGTTATTCGCATTTTTTAAATAATATGATAAATTGTATCAAACAAATGTTTTCATAAACACCATAATTGTATGAGCATATTATTGGCTATTTGTTTTTGGGTATGTTTATCAAATATTTTATTGTAATCTAATGTCGATACTCTCAAGTTCCAACACAATTTTTTTTATACAATTTCCGTCAGTATTTTCTTGCATACTAAGAGCCGCTTAATTTTCCGCTGAATCATGTGTTGTGTCAGATGACTTCCATATAGTTGATAAATCTATATCCAATGTACGAAGACAACGGTCCGACAGTAACGATGATAGACGTGGGTGTAAAAAGAGTGTTCAATACTTGGTCCCATCGATCTTTACCCGTGGTCGAACCTTCCAAGAACAGAATTACGACTAAGATATAATAACGTGTACCTTCAGGTGAAGTCTACCGTCTTATATGTTTTCTTTAATTTATGTAGGGTTAGTGAGCTTATTTGAATGCTTGAATCTCCCAGAATCATTAATTTATGGTTACAGTTTATTGAAATATAAACGAACTGTAAATTCTTATTATTAAAATGTCTACCTATCGAAATCTACCGATCAAACTACGAACCTACGTTTTATATTTTCAACAAAATAGACCATGCATGATTAATATTTTACTTGCATTGCTATTTGTCATTTATTAATTATTTAACATTTTATATTTTATACATAATTTATTATTTACAAAAAAATGTTATTTCAGAAATGTTTATACACACAGGATAGTGTTATTAATTTAAAATATTAAATACCTAAAAAGTAAAAAATCCTACATTTAAAAATACATTTTAAAAATAATTTCACTAGACTTACTAGTATCCAGGTTCTGTTAACAATAGTAAATTGTGTATAAGTATTTTTGAAACTATCTATTATCATATAATGACTTAATGATTAATTTGTGTTACAAATATATTAAATTCTACGATTACTGAAAATTATAAATTGTATAATACATATGAAGATTAAATTTTTTATTACGTACTTGAACGTTTTGGAGTAGGTTTTTACGACCTAAAAATGTTATTAAAATTGAAATATTAAAGATTTTATGATAAATTTATTTCATACACCTATATATTATTATATAAGTAGTCTTCATCTTCTCAGTTTCCATTTAAAAAATTGAAAAATATTTCATGCTGTTATACATTGTTATTGAACACCCAGCGTCAAAAATATGAATTATAGCATGAATTATTTGGAATGATTGTCAGTATGTAAAATGTCAAGAATATAAATGTTGCATGTCCCCCAGAACAATAATATTGTCTTATGTATTTTCAAAACTAATCTATAAGAATATAAACATCAGGTACGTTTATTGATTTCAACAGGACGCTTTATAAATGAAAATTTTTTATGAATATACTTTGTATTATATTTTAAATAAAAACATTTTTTTAGAAATAAGTTTATTTATGTAAAGAGGTCTTCAAGTCTGTTTATTTCCGAGCTTAGTTTGTTCATCGATTTAACGGTGTTTTTTAATCGCTATGGGAATAATCATTGTTCCACGAGTATTTGGTATTATTTTACATACACAAAACACAAGTCACATAAATATTATGATTTACATTTATTTTCATGTAAAACTAAAATCACTTAGGTTCCTAAAATTTAATTCCTATGTATTGAGTGCTATTTTTATACAAATTAAAGCTCTTCAAATGTTTTTGTGTTTGAAAATGTTTGGTTCAGTAAGCATCATAACAGTTGGTTGAATCAAATCTGTTTTAATTTTGCATCATTTGAGTAAGCAATGTATAAAGAAATAAGTGTGCCACGGGTTGGCTCGTTGTGTTTTCAAACAATATACTATTACTTTAATGCTCAACCATTCTTTTACTATTCGTTATTATTTTAATAATGACGTTTTAATAATATATTAAACATAATAGTAGGTATACAACTATTATGTAAAAAATATAATGCATCAGTAGTCATTGTGAAAATAATACTATTGTATTCAAATTATTTAATAAATATATAAGTAGTATAAATGTATAATAATACATACTTTTTTTTCAGTAATAATTTGAAAATAAATCATTAATATTAGTTTGTATATTAAAGTTTTGATTAATGTAATCATATTGTAATTATTTACAATCTGTACATTACAAGTACAAAAATATCTAAATTCTATAATAGAAATATTATTTTAAATCAGCTATCAGGACATTTTTTTCTTAGACGATTTAGTTTAGTGCATTACATATATTTTATAGGTTCTGTGAATTGTGCAATATTAATTAATTAAATGATGACTTACTTGGGAACATCCACTTATATTTTTCTAGGAACAGTTAATTTTTTCGTTAGTTTTACAATTAATATGTTATGGGCCGATGTCATTATGCAAGCATCCAAACCATTATGTTATGCCAGTGGCGGTCAAATGATTTTGTCATGGGTGGGGGGGGGGATGATTTTTTAACATGCATTACATAAGCATTAAAATATAATTTATGGTTATGCATAATATCAATTTTTTAATTAACTTAAATTAGTAAGTTCTTTATTTATAACAATATTTGTATTATATTATTAAATCAATATTTTCGTATTTTTTTCTCCAATACATCCAGTAGGTACTTCGTTGGAGATTATATTTAAAACCCCAGAATGGACAGTCTTAGTGAACAAGCCATTGCGACGACTCGACGACTCTAGAATAATACAATTACACATTTATATTAATATATAATCATTATATTGTCATTTCAAACATGCTTATAATTTAACTATAAGATACATGAACAAAACCATTTAATTCAGCTTAAAATATGGTGTTTGATGTTTGAACTATTAATCTTATTCTAATTCTAATTGTAGGTACCTATAAATATTTTCATTCAGCCTAAATCATATGATATGTAATACACTATATAATAATATTATGTTACAATAAGTACGGCATATTTACCTCTACCATTATATTTCTTAAATATGTTTTCAACCATTTGATGCACAAAAACATTCTTTCTGGCGTTGTCGTTGATACCGGAAGTGTGCAAAATATTTGTAATAATACAAACACATAAGCAAATAATTCATGATTACATAACTTGATAGTATTAAGTCCTGTTTTTGGAGATTTTCCTTACATGCCATAAACGCAACTCCTCTTTTACAGTTTGAACATCATCAGAAACGTAAAGATGTACTAAATCATCAAATCCTTCAGATGCATAATAATTTGAAAATAAACATTGAAAACCTAGAAAAGTTATTGTTAAACATATTTAAACATAATAACTTCTATACATTTCAAAAGGCTCTCGTTCATACAAACATTTTCCCCAGATTTACTTAGAATCATTCTAGGAACAAGGCTGTTATTATTATTAATATTTAGTTGCTTATACAAAGTATACGGGAATTACCCTTCTTGATGATCATGAATATTCAATAACAACACCCTCCTCATATGGCCAGCGCTTCGCAGAAACGTATTAAAATAATATGCGCTCATAGTCTGAGAAAAAATTAAAACACAATTTAATACACTAACATTATAGTGCAATATACAAAAATGTAATTTTTATAAATATTAAAGAAAAAAGGCCATGTGGGAATATATTCCCTTACCCCTCCCCCCTTGTTTGACCTCCACTCTGTTATACTACTTATATTTTGTAATACCTATAACAATACTATGGCGTGTGTACTTTCATCTTTCATATTGAAGCTCCAGACCACTGACGCATTAGTTTGGGTAGTCTACAGCGGGATCTAGTATTTCGTTGTCCTACTAAATGTATATGAGACTATGTCGTGATTGAAAGTCGATACCTACTAAAAGGAGTTCAGTTTACCAACTACTTAGAGTGTTTATTTTGTATCTCAGACTTTGAGAGCATTATTTAAAGAAACGGTGGATAAATAAATGAAAGATACTGAAATATATGGAATAAATAACTTTGAAATACAGTTGAATGATTATTTCGTGGAATCCAATATTTTAAAAAAATATCGAAAATTGTAAACCTTATTATTGTGTTTGGTTTTTAAATTTTATCTAAAAAATTATAAAATATAGCGAAAGTTGACAAAACATATTTTTATATTTAGACCACTCTCTCGGAAAAGTTTTAATAAAAAAAAAATATTTATTTGATAAAGCCGTGCCACGCAAAATATAGTAGGTACCTTCATTCTAGTGTACATCACAAATTAAGGAAAATTAACATAAATTATTTATTTAGACATTTAATTAACAATAATGCAATACTATACACGATGGTAGAACTCAGCGTTTGAACATAACTCAAGTGGTCCTATAAGATTAAAATAATTTTTGAAATTTATTTAAAGGTATTAATCTAGAAAATAAATAATAACACTATAACATTAAACTCACGAAAAATCACTAGACTAGAAAAAATAAAATGCTAAAACGTCATATATAAGAAATACCATTCTTTACTTTGTCCCTTAAACATAATATGAAATGGTTTATATGTATATAAAAACACATTATTAAATGTTCGTTTCATCTGACAGTCAATAAAAGAGTAAACGAAGTGTAAACAAAAAGGTACAATTTGAGTATGTTCCCATTCATGACACAGTATTACTGAATATAATATACTGTGCTTGGCAAAAACAAAGTACAAACGATAACAACGGTCGTAAGCAGTGGACGTTATTCATATGTATGGAGTGTGGGGGTATAGTATAATATTCACGAAACATTCAAAAAACAAAAAACCATTCTCAAAATGATAGATTTTCACTTAAAAAACAATAATTTACCTACACGTAGCCCTCAAAAAAAGATGATTCAAGTGCCTATAACATTTTGTGGTTAGAATCTTAAAATATGTATGTTCTCAACATAAGGACAAACTCTCACATGGTGTAGTACTGTAGTTATCATTTAACGCAGTTATTTGAAAAACTATTATTGTCTATTATAATATTGTTACCTACAAACCTAATTGTTTCGCTATTTAATTTATAGTTAGGTATGAAATCTAAAATAACTAGGCTATAGTACTAATAATAACACGGGCAATAACACAATTAATGAAAAAAAAAACACTAATAATACGGTTAGGTAGCTAAAATACTTTTGTCTGTTTATTTTTGTTGGTAATAAATACCCAACCTTATTGTCCACAAAGGCCTACATTTAAAGACGATTTAGTGGGTTACACGAAATTCAATTAAATAAGATTTATAAGTCTTCATTACAATCTATTGTTGCCTTTAATGGAACACCAGATATGTTTTACGTGTTATTTTTATGCCGAATACAATCAACAATATTTCACGAAACGAATTTTGCAATCACAAAAGTGCATAACCATATTAAAATATAATATGCATTTAGTTTTTTTTTTAACTTTTCTGGAAAAGAAAAATCGTTAAAGTAATTTAATTTCATGGTTTATTTATTACATTAAAAAGAGAATAAATTACTTAATTTATTTTATTAGCTAATAATTAATAAATGAGGAATACATTAATATTGGTGAACAACCACATTGAGGTAATAAACTTTTATCGCGTTCTGCGAAACTTTAGACGATTTTTTAAATAAAAGTTGCATTTTATATTTTAAGCAAACTAAGGAATGTACCTACCTATTGTTTATACAATATTATAGTGTTCATTTTGCGTTTCTGTGAATTCTTTTTGGGCCAAGACAACAGATTTAAAAGTTTCATACAACACTGACTATTGTAAATTAAGACAAGTGCTACTTATTGACTAAGAAGTCATTTTTAGGTTATCTATGAGATTTCCTCAGGAAATCCGTTAAACAACTTTTAGAGGTTCCAGCTACCAGGCCTATTTAAAAATATACTTTTCATTTGGCTCTTTGCTTAGAATATTTTTATGATAAAAATTCAATATAACATTGAATAACGATATGATACTAATTCCATTTTAATGAAGTTAAGTTTCATTTACTTTAGCATATGAAAATAATAATCACATAAATTCTATTTAAAAATTAAAACTGTTCATTTTAAATTTGAATTCATTTTATTACTACATGTCTAAAATACCACCGTTTGCCATTACTAAGAATAGATTGTACAACATTTTCAGAGAACACACTAAAAAAATATGTTCATGAACCTTAACGTTAAATATAACAAAACAATATTGTTAGGTGCAAAAAAACTTAACATTTTGCCATGTTTATTTAGTCTTAAGATTATACGTCTTACTGAATTTTGTATATTTGTGGCTTTCCATAATCTATATTATACCTATAATATTTTATATTCCTCGAATTCTTATTTATTATGATCAGTTGAATTTGTACTTTAAACTTTTTAATTAAACTATGTTTGAACTTCCAAGACAACTTATTTAATAATGATTCTTGAAAATCTATATACTAATATTAGTAATATATACCAACTATTGTGTTAGATTTATTCAGATTTATTTGAAAAGATTGACAAAACATTTTGTTTTATAATTTAAAAAAAAAATACATTTTAGGGGCAGTTAAAGTAAAAAAAAAAAATGCTCATTGATAATAAATTGTAAATATATAATGGCATTTTAGAACGAAATTTTAGTTTATAAATAATTACTGTTATCGTAAAAGCAGACCGCTCAAAATTAAAATATTAAATTCCGAATTAGTAATTTATTTATGTATTATCACGACATTACATTAAGTTGCACTAGACTATTCGAAAATTTCTCTATTTCCAAACGGGCGCTTGATAAATCTCTCAAAATATAATTATGTAATTATGATGGTCATTACCATTTTTGATTAAATTTTCCCGAGTAAAACCGTGTAATATTCTGAAACCCCTAAATTCTAAACTGTTTCATGATCAACATTAAGTTCCTTAATAATACGAATATACATCTATAAATACGCTTAAGGTGTCCCGTCCTGTGGCTGTACAATATGTTTAATGGTCCCTGTAGTGCCCACCACTATAATTATTGTTTGTTCAGTGGTTTAATAAATCAGATTAAGTAAATTATGAAAACAACTATGTTTATCATAATATAACTAGTATTATAAACAGCTTGATTTAAATTAAAACTCCTTAGTCCTTTATGTACTAGACTATATTTTATTGGTTTCATAAGAATTAATTTTATTATTTCGATACATTTTGTGTACGTCGAATTTTTTTGTTGATAGATAGTTGCTAATTGTATGTTCACAAACGATGAAATAATAAGATAAAAATACTTATTGATAACAGATACAAAACAATTTTAAGAAATGTAAATACTAGGCTGCGTAAATATTTATCAAGATTGATCGTAATTTGAAAGTTATTAAAAAGCTCATTTATGTTTTTAGTGTAATAAGAAAATATATAATAGTATGAAAAAATATGAGAGCATATAATCCTCTTTGATTGCTCTTCCCTCTCTCTTTGAAGAAATATCTTTCTGTCTCGTCATTCCTCTTGCGGATACTTCATTCCCCATATCCAACCTTTCTTTAGCAACTTTATTTCAACCGTTGTATACACAGTACATATATATATATATATATGTATATTTATCATTAATAAATAATAATGCCTTTGCGTTTTCTTAAGAAATGCTATTTTTTCGTTCTGATTTATCTTTTATTACGCCAATACTAAAATGTTTTAATGATTAATAACGCTAAAAAAATATTGATACATTGAAAACAGTATAATAATTATATTAACTGCAATTTAAGACTATATACTGTTTGTATCACTGCCATTTAAGATATAATGATGAACTCATAGTCCAAAAAAAAAAAAACAGAAAATTATTACTAGGTATTATTTATATTAAAGAATTATTTGAGTTTAAAGAATGATATCCTTACACTTATTTGAGGTTACCTCCCTGGTAACCACTAAGTATTAATATCAATTTTCAATATTAAACATACTAAGTTAGTACGAACATCTAAGAATTTCTACAGTTAAAGGCTAAATGCGAACCAATTATAAAATATTATATTATCATTATTTGATACAGGTGTTTTATAAGTTTATAACTAAATATATCATATTTTCGGTTATTCTTTAAATTGATTGTGTTATAGAATTTCTAGGATTATGAGCCGAATATTCTTTAAGAAATGAGTTTAAAGATAATATAGCTATCAAAAAAACATATTATTTTCTCATAGTGGTTTTTTTTCTGTTAATGGGTACACCACATCAATTAAAGTGCTACATTATGGTACATTGTAATTTTACAACGAATGTACACGTTTGTTTCTAGTTAAGTATTCCAGTAGTGATTGGATTCGCATAAAAAATAAAATAAAGACTATAAGCAATAAAACCCTGAGCTCACCTATCTCAAAAACGATATGATACCCTAAGGGACTTGTATAAAAAGAGAATCTACGAGCGTTGCATAGGAAAAAAAGTCATTCGATTTACATAAAGTTTCCGGTCGAAGGGTAAAAGTATTTACATTATCAGCAAAAATCGCCTACTTCATCTTTAAATATAATTTTGGGTGTCAATCGTGCTGAAACTTCAGCTGAATGTTTAGAAAATACAGTTTATTTAAAAATGAGCTGAAGCATATTTGTATTTAAAAATGAAAAATCCAGCAATTCATGTACAATATAAATGTTGATATTTGTTTTTTTTTTATATAATTATATATATTAAACACTGTGAGTTAGTGGAGAATATTATTCTTGTTCATTCAATAGTGAATATACTTATTATTGGTGATTATAATGTTTCTGGTTTCTCTTGTACTGATTATACCCAAATTAATGATCCCAATTCGAATGTTATAATCAGTTCATTTATTAATTATTTGAATTTAAAACAAGTTAATAGTATCCTTAATGAGCGGTTTGATATCTTAGATTTAATTATGACTAATAATTGCGTTGATTGCATACGTCTAGGTAGTTCACTTACACCGTTAATTGACTCTTATCACCCACCATTGGATTTTATTTTATCCATTTCTACACCTGAATTTCTTTCCGAAACATCATGTCCAGTTGTTTTTAATTTTAATGCATGTAATTATAATGATGTTAATCTGTTTCTTAATAGCATTGATCTAATGTCTAATTTGATAAATCTTAATGTCGATTTAGCGGTTCTTAAACTAAATGAAATTATATCCCACTCGTTTGATATGTTTGTTCCTAAAATTAAATTAAATCATTATGATTCGCGTAGTTTATATCGGTCCAATCCTATTTTGAGAAATTTAATTAAACTAAAAAAACAGGCACATAAAAAATATAAAATTACTAATTCACATTCAGATTACATATTTTTTTCTAACTTACGTAGTAATTGTAAAAAATTGTCTTCTCAAATTCATGCAAATCATTTGTTAAAAATTGAAAATAATATTAATACCAACCCGAAGTCGTTTTGGAATTATATTAAATCTTTGAGATCTAATCGTTCTAATATTCCCCTTTCAGTATTTTTGGACAATAATTCTGCGAATAATATGAATGATACCATTGGGTTATTTGCTAAATATTTTTCATCAGTATACACAACTAGCACAACTAATATAACAGACGATTACAATAATGATTTATTTTATAATCAGTTTCATAATTTTAATTTGAATTCATTTATTATTCATGAACACGAAATTATAGATTATATTGGTTCACTTAATGACAAGGCAAGTATTGGACCCGATGGAATTCCTACAATTTTTTTGAAAATGTGTTGTCAAACTCTCGTTAAACCTTTGTATTATTTATTTAATTTGTCTCTGTCCAGTGGAACATTTCCTCTTTGTTGGAAAAAATCTTTTATTTCTCCTATACATAAATCAGGTGACAAACAAAATGTGAAAAACTATAGGCCAGTTTCGAAAATGTCAATTTTGCCAAAAATGTTTGAAGCAATTATCTCAAAAAAATTATCAAATTTACTGTGCAATAATATAAGCTTTTCTCAACATGGATTTGTACCAAAACATTCGATTCAAACTAATTTATTATTATATCATAATTATCTTGTAAAAGCTCTTGATCAAGGCTTCCAAGTGGATACTATTTATACGGACTTTCAAAAGGCGTTTGATAAGGTGAATCATAATTTACTATATCATAAATTAAAAAGTCTTGGTATAGGTGGGAACTTTTTACAATGGTTATTTTCGTATCTTTCTGATCGTACTCAAGTAGTTAAAATTATGTCTTACGTTTCTGATGACTATCCTGTCTTATCAGGTGTTCCTCAGGGCAGCCATTTAGGCCCTTTACTATTTTTAATTTTTATTAATGATCTCCCACTAGTCCTTGATGGTTCTATAAACATTTTATTATTTGCGGATGATGCGAAGATTTTCTGTACAGTTAATTCTTCAAGTGATGCTGAATCTCTTCAACATAATCTTAATAAATTTCATTTATGGAGTAAATTAAATTTATTACCATTAAATATTGATAAATGTCATACGATAACATTTACACGTAAAAAAAATCCTATCTTTTTTAACTATAATATTGAATTGTGTTCTCTCACTAGAGTAAATGTAATCAAAGATCTTGGTATTTATTTTGAAAGTGATCTTTCTTTTAAAACGAACCATAATATGATAATTAATAAATCGTTTAAGATGTTAGGCTTTATTAATAGAAATACTAAAGATTTTAAAAATCCGTTATGCTTAAAAACCTTGTATACATCTTTAGTTAGATCCAATCTTGATTTCGGCTCCGTAATCTGGTCATGCAAATACTTGACATATATAAATGATTTGGACAATGTACAATATAAATTTTTAAAAAGGATTTCATACTTGTCAAATATTCCATTATCTAGGGACTCTCTCCATCTAACTCAAGATTATATTGGCCTTGTTTCTCTTTCACTTAGACGAAAATTAACTGATATTATGTTTGTCTATGATCTTATTAATTTCAATATTGTGTGTCCAGAATTGTTGTCTGAAATTAGCTTTCGAATTCCATATCTTATTACACGTAATTCAGATTTATTTTTAGTCCCTCATTATAAAACGAATAGTGGTACCAATTCTTTTTTCCCTCGAGCTTTAATTTTAGCTAATAAANAAAAAAAAAAAAAAAAAAAAAATGTTTATAATGTAACTATAATTTTATATATTAATTATTACTTTTATTTCAGAGTTATTTTTATATTATTTTATCTGTTTTTGTTAGGTTTTACTACACTTATTTAGTTTTTATCTGATATGTTTTCTTTATATAATTTGTAAAAGGGTATATACCCGTTGATATACAACATAAATAAATAAATAAATAAATAAATAATTAATTGTTATTTGTTGTATGTTATTTATTATAATGGAATACTTTTCAATAGTCCATCAAAGACAAATAATCATTTAATTTTAAATGTTTTTATAATCATGTATAGTATATAAATGTACCTCCTTACTCTTAGTTGTATTTTATTGATAATACTATCAACTATAAGTATCTGCACCTGGCACAAAAATGTAATAAAAGTTAAGTTATAGGCAAAGAATTATTAGTGTTGATGTATGATAATGTTTTTTTTCCTAAAAATATTTTGAAACAGTTAATGTTTTCCCAAATTATTTATGTTATGTATATATATTTCTTTTAACTCATTGCGTATGGTTGCGAAGCAGTGTTCTTTGATAATGAAAACATGTTTAACATCGGATGTTTTTAAAAACAAGTTGTTTTGTTTTTTGTCAATATGAGTTAAGACTCAAGTTCAAAACTTTTGACATTTGATGTATCCATTTAAGATGTACATATTGAAATAAACTATTGCCCAGGCAAGAGTTTGTAGATAGTATAAAGATAGATAAAAAGAAGAAACCTTTTTGCTATAAAAACAATTATTTATTTATAACTAACAATACCAATACGATTACCATTGAAACAAACAATTTTCTACATAATATAACTCACTGATTTTTTGTTAAATACTGAAAAAATGAATGTAAGTGTCAACATTTTAACTTTACTAATTTTCATAGAAAAATGGAAACAAGCATTGTAGATTTTGTTAATTTCAGTTCGAGTTTTTGATAATTTGTTGCTTTTTGTTGATGTAATTTATTATTAAATTCGTCGTGTAGTTGGTAGAGTTAGCACAGGAATATAATAAGTGTAAATCCACAATTCTATACATTCACATTTCCATGGGCATGTTTAATGTATATCAATACCTTTATCGGTGATATGCGTAGAATAGCATACAACGAATCGTCATCACTCAAAAACTAAGCCTTTCTGACATGATCTGTTTGTATCACTGTGTGTTTAACCGGTAAGTAAAATAAGTTGGCTGAATAAATTATTCAAAATCACATAGTTATATATATACTTACCGTTACATTTCTCATTTCTCCTAATATTTACTTAAAAAAAAAAAAAAAACGATGGTTCTTTATTTCAATCTAATAATATTTAACATAAAAATAATAACAAATATAATATCTACATGCATCACTTATATGCGTGGAATAACATTTTTAGCAAAAATATTATAGGTAGAGTATTCAGAGTTGCTACAAAATATATTTTTTCTACAATACTGTATTTATAGGTTTAATTAGTTAAAAATACGTCTTTTAAGTTGTTATATTTGTCATGAAACAACTCTCTTAGGATTTTTTTAAGTTTCCACTAACTAATTAACAATCAATATTTTTAAATTAATGGGTTATTCGTACATAGGAATAAAATTTGAAATACTTGGTAGGTAAAATTGTTTTTGATAAGTATCATAGTACGTTCATACCATAACATGTCCAATCACTAACATCGAACATCGGCAGTTACACATCCTCGGCCAACTTTAGTCGTATTCTCAAGTATATGATTTTGTTATAATTTGTTCTCTTACTGGTCTGATGTACTATCTCACAGTTTATCAGTCATGTGCTAGCTCAATTCTTAGGAAGTTCCATGGAACTTCCTTCATATTCTGGCTGACTGTCCTTCCCTTATCGATTCAAGATTCTTACTTTTCCTTCCCCCTATGTTGACTCCTTAATCTGAACAATCGAACATTTTCATTATTAAATTAATATTTTTATAATAATATGATCAATAATATTATACAATATATATTATTAATAATATTATATATGATATATCTAATGCCAACTACTTTATTGTGACTAGCATTTTCTTTTGTTATTATTTTTGAAAAAAAAAAACCATACTATTTTGAAATAATTTAAATTTCTATATTTGTCGAATTGTTGCTGTATATTCCACCATATTATTTAAATTTAAATTTATACTTATTAATAAATCATGATTATAAGCCTCAGATAACTATTTTAAACAGCGAGTAACCCAAAAATGCAAATTATGTAACTGTTTTTACGTACATTTTGTCTTTATAATATTATTTTCGTTTGTTTACATATACTGTAGTATTATGTAATTTTAGATTACATAATATTTCATTCAAGTTTAATTCCTTAACCACAGTTATATAGGAAAAAAGTCTATTATTCAAATACCTAAATTAGATTGAAAGTTACTTATTACTAACAGTATCCTGTTGTACTTTATAAATTATTAATAGTATAGACTATAGGTAGGTACTGTAGAAGCAGCAGTACTACTAATCAATAATCATATTCGTTAAAATATAAACAACATGCCTACCCGTAATGCACCTATCGTGTTAAATTGATATAACAAGTTACATACATACCATTGAATCTATCTTTTTCCAGGTTAACCGTTTTGATATTTTGGCATTTAAGTTTACAATAGTCAGTCATATTATATCGACTCTCCAGAACCCAATATAATACATAATGCGATATAATGCAATGTTTCTAAGTATACAAATATTTACTAAAGCGACATTGGTAACTATATTAAAGGAATATTCGCCTCTATGAACGTTGATTGCATTTTGCAGACAACTCTGATAAGAGAATAATCAAAATGCAGGATCCAATTTATTTGTTGCATACCGCAATCTTACATAATACTATCCATGTAAAAAATATTAAAGAAATAAACTGACTAATGCAAAATATCATAAATATCTATAGGTGCCTTATTATAAAATATCGCAAATTATATGTTTTGTTTAAATTGAAAATATATTTATTATTTCGGATATTCTGCTATTTCATAAATAATTTATTGTTTGGGTCAAACTTTTTATTTTTACCAACACATATTTACACTATAATAACTGTGTATAGATACACCGATGAAATGGAAAATATTCAATACCTACTCATAATATGGTTAATTTTTTTAACCATTTTTGTACTGTTACACTTCTTTCAAACTAGGAATCGTTGAAATTTGTGAGTAAAATTTGATGCAACTTCTTATAACCTTAAAATTATTAATAAATCGTAGTTTTTAAACATATCTTATAGTAAATAAAAATACATTTCTAAAATCATTTTTTGTTCTTAAGAAGAAAGTTAAAAAGGTGAAATGTATTGTACTTTGCATGTGCATTAGACTTAACATAACAACATTTAATTTGAGCTTTGAAGTGTTGCTTAGAAATTAATAACTGCATAATTTTAGTATAAAATATTAAACATCGCTGAATTAAGTGTTTATATAGTTGGTACTCATGCAAAAATATTTTAATGTTGAGTAATATTAAAAGATTTAAGTCAGTTGTTGCTAAAATAAAAAAATCAACTTTTTATTCCACATATTATAGTTTATTAAAATTTACCTAACCCAGCAGTCATAGGTATATTTTATATTTATTAGTCAACACTATTATAATATTATACATAATTATATAAACTATTTAAATCTTAGAATGCACTTTATTTATTTGAATATGTACAATCGGTTCTCCATGACAATAATTCAAATATTTGAATAATATTGAAGATGTGCCATCATCATCCACTTGTGTTGCCTCCGTCTTAAAAACCTTCAACATACGAACAATTTAGTTCAGCAAAAAAAAATTGTGTTTTGTTAGTTTTATATTAGAATGAATTTACCTATTGCACAAATTTAAGTTAAAAAAATCATCTGTAATTGGTTTTTACGATAATTGAATTTATAAATGACTCAAAATATTTTGAAAGTGTTATATTTCCTATACTTTCAACTCTCTAATTCTAATATTTAAGTTAACTACACACAGTTTAGTCTTGTGAAATCAAATTTTCTATGCTGTTTATACCGGCGAGGACGCACGCCAATGATACTTCCTCTTAACTTGTAAGTCCCAAAACAATATATTTATATTCAATTCAATATATTATCATATTATTTAAGAGCATTGCCGCTGTAGAATTTATTCTTTTCTATTCAATTATTTTATATGTTCTTCGGCCTTAACATGTACTTAATTAAAAACTCGTGTATCTACATATCTACTCCACAAATTTAATTGAAATACAAACTTTTATAATTAATTTTGTTTTGTTACATTCTCTGGAAATTTCCTTTATTTACATTTTATTTCTCAAAACAGCAAATTATACATTTTTATTTCTATTTTTATTTTTCAGAAACACAATTTGCATTTTAATAAATTAGATTTCATTATTACGGTTTATATTTTACAATTTTCCTTATTTTATACTGAAATTTATATTCATTTTGGATCACATATTTTATAAAAATTATTAGTCGCAAACTCTTGAACAGCTGCCATTACCTATCGAATTTATTTATCTATGTAATGCATAATAATATATTTTTATCAATTTATCCTTCAATAAATATGCTAGTAAGTAGGTTATAAAAATGGTTTGAATTCATATTAATTACAATCAACATTCAGGTTTGAAAAGTTTCAATTTCACAATATATTATAATAATAATATTATTATATTATTAAGTATATTAATAATTATTATTATATATTATCTTGATAAGATTATATAAGAATTAAATTAAGTTAATTTTATTTTGAATTTATGTTTTATTGCGTTTAGTAATAAATTATAATGGTCTATAACGTTTTTAAAGTTATTGAACAATGCATTTATTCTATAAGAATCTGATACACTAAAGTGTTTCTAAGATTGACATTCGAATAATTATTTAGATTTCGAGTAAATTATCATAAATGTCGCAAATGTTAATGTAAAAAAATGCGATTCACGAAGTCTGAATCATAAAGATAAAGAAATATCATTACTGTCCTATCTTATCACAAATAAATTAAATTATATATAGTGAAACTTAATGAAAAATGATTCGTAATAGCTAAGGTTATAAATTTACGAATTAGAGGAAGTCAACTTGAGATTTTTAACTGCTGGAAATATTTGTTTTGAGGTAATTACGACGAGGTATTCTCCGTTCTCGCCACACTGTGGGTCGTTTCAAGACGCCGAAAACAATGTTATGGTCGTCAACAAATAATACGAGGAAATTATATCACGGTGGAAATGTGGATTACAAACTTTTGGACATTCTCTTCTGAATTTATGTGATTGCGAGTACGAAAAATTGCTGTACTCGAGTGAAAAGGTGTGTTTTTGGTGAATTTAAATGTTTGGAAAATTTTTAATTATTATTCTTATTCAGTGCCTAGTTGTTTATTTTCAATTTGAACTAAACTGAAAATGTTTCATAATTTGGTTATTATAAGTTATTCATATTCTAATAATAGGTATGTACTAATATTTTGCAGTTACCCGTTGAGCAAAGTATTAAATAAATGGTGATTGAGATAAGATACGGGATGCCGACCGACTAGATAACGTAGCACACTTATACGTAATATTGTATATAAATATGTTAAAACGAAACTGAATTTATTATAATAATTTATATTTTAGACTAGATGAATGGGGAGAAGTATAAATATCATTTTTTTAAATTTTATTATTGCAGTATTAGTCAATTAAAAAAAAAATATAACAAAGAGTCTATATAAATGTGCCAATTCCAATATTATTCCAAAATTAGATTAACCAATGTACCAATTTTCTATAAATTATTTGTTACTTCTTCTATCAAAGCGGAAATAAAAACTACTTAGATTTTTAAATTTTCAGTGTTGATCACAAAAAAATTATTTGTGATTGTCACTAACTGTATGCTGTAAATTATTTGTTTCATATTTTAAATAACAATTTTGCAGTATTTAATGTGTTAGATATAATTTTAGTTTAGTATACATATATAATAATGTACTATAATAATAACATGGTTACATACATTTAGGTGTTGGGCGGATTTGAAAGAGCCGAAATAAATAGTTACAGAATCTTATTCCAAAAATAAATAGTGTATTCCTATAAATTATTTAAAAACTAGTACCTATGATGTTCCTTCAATGAAAATAACTATAAATAATAGAATTTTTTTAATATTTTAAATATTCTTTTATAAACATTAGTAGTACTTAACCATGGTCATAAAAATGTCAGTTCATTGAGGTCTTTTTAGCTCTTTCTTTCAGATAAAATAACAGTCAACAAAATCTGACAATTCTACGAGACCTAAGAATTATTATTTTTGTGAAGTCATTTTTTTGATATTAAACATCGTAACCACCCCCTACCCCTAAATAGGAATCGGGTGGTAAATTAGTGGACCAGTATTTAAATTAGGGTGGCTACTAAAATATAAAATATTATTTTAAAATTAAAAAAAAATTTTAATTTAAAATTGAACCACGTCCCGGTCCCTATATACACAATACACATATTATACAAACATTTTCATATTTTATTGAAATGAAATGAAAATGAAAAAAAACATTTCAAAAGGTAATGTGAATTTAAACTTAATGAGACGTAATGCTTAAAGATATACTCAAAAGTAATATTTTACTAGTAATAAATCGGGGCCAAGCTCACCTGTCAAATATTATTTATACTACCTGAAAAATCATGACAAGCTTACAATTGACCCTTAATATTATTAAGATTAATTCTAAACGTTTTCGAAATTGTATTTTAAGTACCAATTCGTGTTATATGATGTAGAATTAACCCATCATTAAATTCACAATTAAAGCTTAATGATTGTTTCTATTGTTCATTGAAGTGTACAAATGGATTTAGTAAAATAAGGACACGATTTATTAGAATGTTGTATATTGTACAGTAGTCGCCGTTTATTGGACTCACTTTAGGACCAGAACATCATTTGAGTCCATTAAATAAATGAGCCAATAAGGCGAAAGGACCGAGAATTAAAAATTATATGTGTGTAATAATTATAGTCATGTGAAAATATAGTTGTAATAGAGAAACTAATAAGGTATGTAACTATAAATATCAATTACTATTTATTTATATGTACCTATTTCATTATACATAATTATTAAATTTAAAATGTTTAATGAAGTTTTTACTGTTATCGGACAGATACAACAGAAATATCCTTTTAAAATAGAAATGTTTACATTTCCATGATAAATGCATAACGTTACAACTTTCATCATTTCCTGAAAACTACTACATTTTTCACAATTATTACAGTGTATTTTAAAGTGTATGCAATATCTGAAGCACTTCTATTATTATAAAAATAGTTTTCTAAATAAATATATAATTGAAAAATCGATAGCATTTCCGCATTTCTTTAGCTTAGAATCTAAAACGAGAATTGCATGCGTAAATATGATTAACTTTTATATATAATATTTTATTTAGACATAACAACATCGTCGATTTAATAGGTATTTCATGTGGAAAAAATAACCTACACCATGTTAAGCATGTAGAAAAAATTGAAGGGATTACGTTATTCACTATAATATTATAGTAAAAATGTTTTTTTTTTTATTGAATTGAAAACCTTAATCTTTATAAAGGTATTGTCTGTCTATACTTTAATTTATTCATACGCTATTCAACGTTTTATATAATATAAATGTAGTTATTTGTTTAGTAAAAATATGCTTTGTGTTTGAGCTTATATTATTGATAAAATATAATATACAGTAGTTATCCGGAAAATAGCAAAACACATTTTTTTCAAATTTTTTTTATCATTCACTTTTTATGTTCAGACATTGGATACCAACAGGAAATTTGAACCCCGTTTCATAAACCTGTGTTGTAATCAGCTGAAATACAGAAAAAAATTAATTTTTAGTTTATCGTTAATAGAAAAACACAATAATTGCATATTTTTTCAAATAGTCATGAAACTTCGTATTATAAAATATACATCTCATTACCACCACACCCTCTCTATAAGAGAATAATCCATAATTCATTATTGTTTATTATTATTGTTCGTAAATATACCATATTTACATTGTATGAAACTTTTCAACTAGAATATATTTTGTAGGGCGTCTCTATACAAAAACCCACCTTCATGCTATCTACGAATTTAAATTATTGCATCACTTATTAACTTTGATATCAACATTTCTATATGATATAGGTATTAGTTAAGTTAGTAACCATATAACTTACACTCAGTTATAGATTAAGAAATCTTAAATGGAGGGGGATTAAGTTTTTTTAGAAAAAAATGTAGTTAAAATATTAGTACGTCATAATAGATTATAGATAACAATGATAACATTATATGGATATCATTTTATGATAATATTAATATTTTTGTTATATTTTAAACTTATGTATATTAAGACTTATTAACTATACGTATAATATTTACAAATGGGACGAGGTGGATAACCTAACCTCATCGATCCACGATTGCTTCCACTTGATTTACTTAAATAATTTCCCCAAAGATATTTTTAATGATTTAGTAAAATTTGAATTACCTACTATTGTATATTACCATGGTCTGATTATCTTATATTAAAAACTGTATTTCGAATAAACGGCGCCTTTTCAATACCAAGAAAATATAAGTAATATACTAATATAAATCAATGTAAAAATATAGGTATAAATTAAATAACCTCATTTCAGAGAGTATTAAAATCATTCAACTATTGTAAAAATGTATCGAACAATAATTTGTTTACCTATGTTTGTATTTATTTATTGCTTAAAGACTACTTAAGGAAAGATATAACCCCCATGTATAGTACCTACATTAAACGAAAATCATAATAATATAAAATGATAGTGGTATATAATAATATATAATATATAATTGTGTATAATAATACCTAATATATAATAGTATTTTATACGTATTATAGAGTAATCTGACCTAACTTTAGGTAGGTATACTCGTAAATATTATTTTTATGTTAACCTTTATTTTTACTTGCCACATTTTATTAGTGACTACTTAGTAACAGGTTTTAATTAAGTAAAATAATTTCAATGATACGAATATACGATTTACTTACAACATTAGCTTTGAAGATGATCATTAACGATTAGGTATGTTATAAATACTAAACCCACCGATAATGTATCAATATTATTGTTCGAGATATGAGATCAGTAAATTTATTCACATTTAATACCAGCTAATTGTTATACTGCTCTTAAAATCGAGTGACAATCGTTTTAAATCATTCGACTAGTCAGTAGTGTAATAACAACTTTTATAGGGGTTCCTAGTGATACTTACTAAATGTTTTATTTACATACTGTTTCTTTCTTAATTTTGTAAAGGTTTTGAAAAGGTAAAAATATCAAATTCATATCCTAAAATAAGAAAATCATTTATCATAGATTATATACATAGGTACCATTCGTAAGAGGTTTTGAAAAAGGAAAGTCACTAATAATGAACATTATATTACATATTTAATTTTTACAAAATTACTTACATTTTACCGTTTAACTCCACAAATTTTATTATGGAGCATGCATAGATAAAATAGCATTTTTATGAATTTTAAGCAAAAAATATTATTTAGTTGTGTGTGTATTAGTATTATAATATTATGCAACCATATTTTTAGTTATTATATGTTTATGTGATTGGTATTTATTTTTATATGGATCTTATAAATTATAACTTTTAAGTTAGTTAAGATATTTGTATGTTTTTATTTAATTTATTTTAAATCACCAAAATAAAAAGAGATAATAATTTGAAATGTTCCGCTCCGTTCCTATAATACACCAACGCCACCTAGCGATGGGCGCATACAAATTTAAGGCGTTTTGTAGCGATCTCTCTCGGTATTATTAAAAACATCCAAACACTATTAAAGGGTGCAAAGATGGCGTTGCCTGTTTACCGCATACAATTGTTTTTAAATACTAAGTTTTATTTACCTATGAAATTTGTTAACTTTTCTGCCGACATTAGCTGAAATCAAAATGTTACATTTTTGTGAGTTGGGTTTACTGATGTGGCAACTTGAGATTTAAGGACTTGATGATCCGTGGGAGGTTATTGTTAGTTACTGTTTATTCGAAAATAACACAATTTTAGAAACTATTGATTTATTTATTTATTATTTAAGTAAACTATACTATGGTATTTTATTTTTATTATTGTATACAATACAATATTAACAAAATCAATAAATAACTAGGTGTTGGGATTTTGATATTTGAAAATGTTCTAAAATATATCTAAAAATTCCACGGACACTTATTAATTCTAGTGGTTTATTATAACTTTGAAACATATATTGTATAAATGTGAAATATACGTTACCAATATTATGTATAACTACTTATTGAGTATATGAATATAAATAAATACGATACACACTTAAAATTACTAAAAGATGTAGACTAATTAATTTTCTTTTAAATTCAAATAAATTCAGTTTTAAAGTATATTACCATAATTATAATTGTTGATACAGCTGTAGTCGTGTAAATCACGGGATATATGTGTAATATTCATGTTGCAAAATCAAATTTGAGTGCATCGATGAATTTTAAAAACTTCGTTAAAATGAGTTAAATAGTTAAAATTATTTATTTAAAACGTCTCCATAATGTTTGCTATCGTTTAGGTAAACGACAGGAAAATAATCAACGATGGTCTACAATGGACCTACCAGCAGGACTAGAATTTCAAACTCTAGATTGAGCTACTCTAACTTTCCCAACTATTCATTCTGAACAAAAAAAGTGTTTATAGAAAAAAAAATCACTGTTACATCAATTTCAACATTACCCACTTCTCTAAGAATCTAATATATTTTGTTTAGTGGAGATAACCAACATTTTGATTTTTTTTCAATCGAACTTAGGGTAACTGAGTGTACCTATTATATTATATCGATTTCGCGGTGCTTGTGAAATTATATTTATGGTAGATACAGTACCTTTTGTTCCATAGTTATTCATAATATGAATTATTCAATAATTTACAATGAATTAATATTAAACAATAGTGATGCATTAGTTGTATTATAATGAAGTTTATTTTTATTGTTATCAGCTTGTATTAATTGTATTTGCACAATATTATAATGTATTCAGTAAATAACTGATAATTCAGTGGTTATGTATTATTGTTATTAAATAACTAGTATACTAAATTATGTTATGGGAGAAATATAAAGATGGGCGATGTACAAATAACCAATGTAGGAGGGATAAAAATAAATTATCACATAATTTTCTTCGAGAATTTCTTGAGAATTTCATACAATGATTAAGATCAAGTCGCCAATGTAAAGTATGAAGTTATATTTCGAGTTTTGTTTTATTATAACTACAAACTATTATTAACAATTTTTTATAGTGTTTAATAATAGTGCATTTATATGCATTAATTAAACGTTAAAGAAAAAATAATTATTTTACATTTTATTATTATTATTATTGCAACCCTGATTACTTTTATGATACATTGATGGACCAAGGCTTGAAATAGTTTCGAAGCTTAGTACTTTGTTTACAATGTTGAACAAATATTCATTATGTATTATTTTATACACATCATAATATGTTATGGACATACGCATGCAAACTTTCTAAAACTAAGTAATTATGAAGGTAAATGCCAAGTGGTAAGCTGTTGACTATTTACTTAGTGAACTTTCAATTTAGCTGTATTCGACTATGTATGAGTTACAAATATACCTACTTAAGTAGGTTGATAATAGAAATAAACAATAATAAGTAAACGTAAGTAACAGAAGTACAATTTATATTTTGAAAATTTGGAAATTTTCAGATCTTGGAATTGGGGACAATAGAGGTAACTCATATGATAATTTATTATTATAGAGTGCATTCGTAAACTTAATTATCCTGATAGGAGATACTTGATAATGCATTAACAATCCAAAAACAGGTGATCACTATGATCGCCGATCTCTGTGAATTACCTAGTATTATATGTAATACATTAAATTAGGAAATCAAACACGAATTCTAGAGTTTACATTTTTGAACAACTGAACATCATAATTTCTACACCAATACTTATAAATTATATTATATGAATATTTTTTAAAAGTTCACATTGCCACGACAAATTAGACATTTTAAACATTTCTAGAGAATTTTGTCATACTTCTCTGAAAATACAGACAATTGTTAAACAATGATTTACATAAATGTATATAATGCTCGAATTGTTCAAACTAACAGAAAACTCGAACCGTATTATATAATTATTGTCCTACTGAATTTTTGATTGTAAATTAAATAGTTACATAAGGTAAAATTAGCTTCAGAAACTTAACTTAAAAAAATGTTGGTATAAGAATTTAAATGCAACGAGTATCAAAAGGGTGATAAAAAGTGATATTTTTAATGACCAAATATTAACCCATTTTATGTGTCTATCGTAATATTTTAGAAGATCTTATAAACTATGAGAGTTAAATATTTTCCACTAAAAAAATTATTTTCCTAATTTGGTATTTATTATTTTTATGAAAATATATATTATTATTATTATTATTATAAAAAAAAAAAAACAAATTCAGTATTAGTTATTATTTAGAATAATTAATAAGGATGAGGATATTGGGTTTTTTAAAATATATTAAGCTAATAATAATTAAACTATAAACGATTTTGTATGGTATTTTATTAGGCAAAAACTTGATTGCCAATTTTACAGCTTTAGGACTGCCTGTGTAGTATTACGCATTGAAATACGGAGAAATTGGTTGACAAATAAGTTTAAAATAATATATAATATTATGCTGGGATTATTGATCACTGCTAAGTATTTTACTGAAGTCAGAGTTGATTTGGTATACTCTTTGTCTTACATGTATTGTTGAATTGATTGAACCTAACCTTGAACGACGATTTATTATTTGTATTATAATTTATAATTATTATTATATGAGCAGAACCACTTTTATTACATTCATTATCAAATCATTATACTATTATCTTACTATAGTATATCAGATACAAATTAATTATAAGTAGAAATATTGTTATTGATTTGTGTACTTAATTCACTCGTAGCATTGTAGTATTATGCGTTAGTTAATCAATACATTCATTAATTTATAAAAACAATTAGTATTTTTAAGCAATTAAACATAATTTTATAATTTCAATATAATCAATATTTTCCTAGGCAATTAATAATAGTAGGTATATGTAGTTAATGCTACATTTTTATTTTAATACTGGCACATTTTAACTATTTATGTTTTCTGTTTTAGGTATGTATGGGAATATATATTTCGAAATTGATAAATATGAATTTACGAATTTGTCATCGATATTCAGAGTACGTATAAAAAGTGTTTTTTTTTTTAATATGGTCAGTAAAACTAAGCTGAAAATTATACTATTATATTACAACAAAATATTGATATAAATATCGTACATTTAATACTCCGAATTGTGGATAGACCATCTACATTATTTAAAACCATTAAAAAATATAATTGACTATTTCAGTCGAATGGTCCAAAACGAGAATCATTAAGATATTGAACTGATGCAAATTGGTATTCAACATTATTTATTAAAAAATGAAAATGAGATTATTTTTATTTTTACAGATGTAGTACAATCGGTGTAATTGGGTTCTGAATTTATGATATTAGTTGTTACGTTTTGTTATTTCTGAGTTCGAATTGAACATTAATAATTGAAAATTTGAACAAGAAGAAATAATGATCAATCATAAAACATTTGTAACGATTCTGAATGTACGGACCACTCATTTCACCGCTATGCAGCACCACTGATACCGCGCGCCCGCGTACCGACACGGCATTTCTCTCTCGGACTGACGGTAGATAGCGTTCACTGACAACTCCTAATGAATCCGACTAGGGGGCCGCCGATTAATAGTACAATTAGTCCTTTCGGGGGGGTTAATGGAGACAGACTGGTAGGGGCATACATTACTGATAGGTTCATATGTTCGTCCAACCCATATCGACCCGGAAAACCATTGACGGCACCGAAAACGAGTAGGTTGTCATTCGATCATCTGACTGTCGGGAATGAGAGCCATAGTGCATATAGGT